>NW_019394498.1:13248-113450 GCF_000612105.2 Orussus abietinus
CAACGGGTGTATAAGAATTTCGTAACCAAATCCACGCTTAGACGAGCAAAATTCAAAACTGGAGACAAAGTACGAATAAGCAAATTTAAACATGCGTTTGAGAAAGGCTATACACCGAATTGGACGACCGAAGTTTTCACCGTCAGCCGAGTAAATAATACCGAACCACTGACGTACAAACTTAAGGATTACCAGGATCAACCCATCGAAGGCGGATTCTACGAAGAAGAACTGATTCGCGTTGATCACCCCAACGTTTATCTCATAGAGAAAGTGCTTAGGAAACGTGGAAATAAGCTTTTCGTGAAATGGTTAGGTTTCGATAATTCGCATAATAGTTGGGTCAACGAATCGGATTTGTAGAAGGGTTTAAAGAGAAGACTGAATAGAAGATTTTACTCATTTTATTTTGTATCCCCACGGTAAAGTATCGGTAATTCCCGGAATTATGACTCTCTTGTCCTCGCGCCAACTTAGAGCTATTTTCCGTTGTCGAACGGTATATACGGAATGTTTTTTACTTCGTATAAGATGCTGCGTTTTGATTAAATCAACCTGATTCGAGAGACATTCGAAATAATCGCCGAAAGTTATTTGCTTCAACGCGGATCCTTTCACTCCTTTTGCACGCTTCTTATCTCTATTTTCACCTAAAACCTTAAAACTATACAATTTAGCGCGCAGTCCTACAAATTCAGTCATAATATTACCATTATTCTCATCTTTCATTAGACCTATAATCTTCTTATTTACCAGCGGTATTCCGTACACATTATTCGCGGGGTAGTCGGAAGTGTCGAACAAGTGTAAATCGCGCTTAATGTATTCATATTGTAAGGGGGCAAATTGGGAGCGCTTGCGCGGGAGCGAAATCGACGGCGATCGACGCGTGCGCAATAACCTAAGAAATAGGCGATGCGAAAAGTGCGAAAAGAAGGAGGAAGTCTAGGAGTAGGGAGAGGCCGCGAGACTCCAGGAGACTCCAGGCAGAATTCTAAAAGCCAGAATAGGATGAGTTCTCATAGAGGACAGGCGTAGATAGCTAGGAGAATAAATTCAAATATTACAAAATTTNTGTTGAATTTAATCTGCGTTCGATTCATTTCGATTATCACCATATCCTCGTCGAAGATGATGCAGCTATGAAAATTTGGTTTCCCAATTAGAGCTTTCGTGCCGTACCCCCCATCCCACTTGGTAACGAGTTTGACGTCTTTTCGATTTCTAACGTTTTCCATCGTTTTTACAAAAACTGCGTTATTCATTAATTTATAGAAATTTTTTTGTAAATCGTTACGAAACTTTTTTCGTAATTCCGTATTTAAATTAATGTATTCTTTTAACCAAGGACTTTGATTAAATTTGAGAACTTGATGAATTTTTTTTAATTTCATACCTAAACTTAAACATTGCTTTAAATTTCGGTAGTGGATAACGTATCTTTTCTTCGGTAGAAGCGTCGTCATTAATTTCATCGTATTCGAGCCGGGAGGTGCGCAATGATTGAGGCATAAAGGCAGATCTTTAAAAATTTCCTGATGCGATTCGGGGCACTCTAGAACAACCTCGAATATATACCCCGTGGAGGAAGTATCGGAAATATTCCGAATATCGAGTTCATCGAAATTTTGTTCCCACTCGAATGAGTTGAAGGGTAAAAATTGACTCATGGCGGCCCCGTACAAATTATTTACATCATAATACATTAGATACGATTCGTCCTTACTTGTATCGAAATCAGCTCCTATGTATCTCTTATTCGCTTTGGCGTATCGGTTACAGCACTGAACCATGCCGCCGCGAATACCATTCTCGACAAACAATAACATCTCCTCGTCATCGAGAAGTTCGAGTTGGATGTCCGTACACTTTAACATAGCGTCGAAGGCTAGACCGGGTGCCGTAAAATAATGTCGAGCATCCAATTTGTACGCGGAAAGACATTTGCGTTTGAAATTTTAAAAAATATCAGCTAAGAGTAGCACATCGATCTTCAGATACAAATCCGAATATTCACCTAAAGTTTTGATATCAAACGTTTGCCAAATGTTGCTCGCGTGTAAATAATCATTTTCAGAAATCTCTTCGTTGTTTAATTTTGAGACAAATTTTCCTTTAGGAGGTAGCTGAGTTTCTTCAAGTTTCTCCCAACTGTCGATGTATTCATAGGGAAAAACACCCTTTCTAGTCAAACGTTCAAATTCCTGTACGCTGTTGCAGTGTTTACGCGTAATTAATTTCCCGGAATCGTCCAGATAAGACGATAATTTTTCGATACTACTGGCGATGAACCGGAACGAATCAATGAAACGAAAATTAATGCTCGTGCCTTTGACGTTCTTTGTAAATGCTATATATCTCTCTTTATTTATCGGTAATAGGCGAATCGCGCCCTCGAAAGAATTGGCTAAGGCTTTAATTAAAAAGTGTGAATCGTAGCCTGACAGATTGTGAAAAACTACGGGAACGGTGTGCGAATTTTTATAATTCAAATTACACCCCGGATGTGCAGGACCGCGATACTTGCCCGTAGAGTGGCAGTGATCTCGATGCTTGACATCCTGAGGTGTAAAGGGTTTTTTACAGATGTGACAAAACGCTGCAGATTCAAATTCTTGTATCTGCGTGGTATTGAGTGATTCCATAGGAACGACGCGTTTATGATAATATTCCAAAGATTGTGCTAATTCCCGTAGCTCGTCCATAAACCACTGTATACAGTTCTCTTCGCGATTAATTTTAAATTTGGATAACGACTCGTCAAAGGTACAATGCAGATAGCATGCGATACTATACGGGGTAAGTTTTTGATACGGTATCGCGTTTGTCGATTGAGCGGTGTTGGTGACTGATTCCAACATGCATTCAATGTCAGCATATATAACGAAAGGTACGGCTTCTTGGTATTTGTAATTTGTAAATTTTAAGATTTTCTCCTTTTCGCTCGGTAAAACGACTCGGCACTTATTCATATTCATGCAATCGAGTCTATGTTTCTCGAAAGAATTCGTCGTTACAAAATGACATAGACACCGATCACACAATTTAACGTCGTGCTCATGTTTAGTAATTTGGGATCTCAGTAGACGTGACAGATTTCGGATCCATGCAAAATATTCACTGTATTTTTTGACTGGAGTCCTGTGTCATCATCGTCATCCTCAATTTTACTTTCTACCATAAGCAGATGAATCATGGATTTGTCCGAGATTTGTTTGCTCAAGTAAAATGGAATTATTTCACTTTTTCTACCACTTGACTCTATCCCGTAAACATTAATTGCTAATCCATTTAATTTTTCAAACTACGGAATATCCTTTAAATTTATCGGAAAATGTAGACCTTCATGTTTTAATACTGAATTGAAATGTGGGTACGAACTTACACGACTTACATGGCCAATGGCTGAAAAAAGGGCTGACGTAACGGCCCACAGGAAACAAAATGAGTCGTTGTTTCTAACGTTCACGACGGCTTTCCTATTTTGTATATCTTTCGGAAGGTCGACGTATGTGGATACGCCACCACGTAACGGTACGTATTTGTTAACGTTCACCATTAAATTTATGATTTCGGTTAACGACCAGCCCGACTCTCTTTCCTGAAAATCCTCGATGTCGACCAGCAGTTTGCTCTTCGCGTGCTCGTCAAACCACTGCTCGATGTTCGTTGCCGAAAGAATGACTTCATTCTTCGTGTTGAAGAACTTCATCTCTTCAACTGTTTCACCGTCTTTCATCATCTCAAATTTACAGCACAGCATAACGTTCACCTTCACGTTACCCTCCTTCTGGAGAGCGTTCCTCCGTCGAACGGTGATCAGCTCCTTCGAATCCTCCAGGAACCGTTTCAAGTCCTTGTGCTGCAGGTTGACTATCACCTCGGTCCTTACTCTCGATTTGAACGCGGTCTCCAGATCGTTCCAACGGACTCGATCTCTTCTCCTGTGTCCCGCAACGCCATGACCCTCCTCTCGTCGTTCCTTGAATTTTTCGCCGAGCGATTTCAGTATCGAAATCGTCGTAAAGATGCGTATCCTCTCTCCCACCGAGAGAGCACTCCTTCTCAGAATTTTATTCAAAAGACGTAAATTTTGAGTCCCAAATCTGATCCATTTATTATGCTGCGTAGACGAAGATCGGTCCAGAAGACGATACGTCTCCTCCATAATTTTACTCAGCTTAGTACATTGCTTGCTATCTATTTTTTCTTTCTATCTGGGGCTGTAATCGCTCGGTGAGGATTGACTCGGAACTATGGTGAGATTAAGCTCAAAGGTCATTTATAGGCACCCTCACTTAGGTAATTTGACACCGAAACTGCAACGAAATCCGATACTTCTAAGAACCAATAGCGAATTTCGGAATCTTCGGATCTGATACTTGTGGAACAAGTTCTAACATGTAATTGCGAGGCTGCTCCTTACGCTCGCGCGATCGAAAGGACTCCAAAAGGTGCCGACGAAATTTCTGGAATCGGCTCGCGGACGTCGGAACGCTGCAGTCTGAAATCGGCTCGTGGACGTCGGAACGATGCGGGCATATTCCAGGAATCGACGGGGAGGAGCGAGTCGACTGCAAGGGCAAAAGGTCCCGGTTGCATCGCTCCCTGGGTGTCTCGAACGTTCTGGAACGTTCCAGACCCTTCCACGATCGACCGTCCTCCGAGATCGACGGGAATTCTCGGAATCTCGTCGCGGGACCGAGGGCGCCGACGCGATTCTTGGAATCGAGTGTCGGATGCAAAATTCGTGGAATCGGGTGGCTGACGGCAATCGAACGTTCTAGAACGTTCCATGCCCTTCGCGGGGGCGAGGGGGGAGGGGGCTACGAAAACGTTACTCGAGGCGTTTCGCTGGGTTCGCGCGCGTGCAAGCGATTTAGCACGGACACGCACCTGTGGCGGGCCCGGGACGAAGTCCGGCCATCGACCACCAGGGGCGTCGTGCGCGACGAGAGCGATGGGTTCAGGACGGGGCAAACTGCGTTATCCCGTGTGCACATTACTGTACTTACCTGGAACGAAAAGACAACTACGTCGAAAAATGTTTTAAAACGGTTGAAAACCGAGGAGAAAGCTTCGTGACCAATTCTAGAGCGCACGTGGAAATCCGCTACTTTTTCTATAATAATAAAGCAATAACTATAAATAAAGTGGTGAAATATATTTGACAATCCCCACCAGAGATGAGTTGGGAGATTGCACACGGGCAGGGTCGCGCGATCGCGTCGTGTGCTGCCCTCTGGTTTTATACGTGAGCTTTCACCGTTTTTTGCGCCCAAGGGCGGCGCAACAAATTTCTGACAGGGACTCACGCACTCGCGATGGCGGTGCCATCTACCAGTCGCCGCTGGCGGCTCACGTACTCGTGATGGTAATACCATGCAGCAGTTGACGGTGGTGGCTTACTTATGCTTACCGACACTGATCGCTTTTAATGGTAAGGGAAGAACACTCGTGCCGCCCTCTTTGATTGTACCCTTCACTTACCTCATTTATTTCATCCGCAAATGATACAGACAAAATTACAAAGTGGGTGCTCGAGAGTTGAGTTATAATAACTGTAGATACGATTTTTATAAGCTACGAAAATTAATAAAAAAATTATGAATGTTCCGTAGGGAATACATAAAACCTAGATGAAAGGAGATACCCAACAACATGGTTCGACGTAGTCGATATGACGTCAGGTGTAACGTTCCTTGTCGCAAGATGAAATCCTGACGGAGGGGAAGGGTGGATACGGTTTTTTAGGCAANACCGTGTATATTTTCTTTAAATAAAATAGTTCATCGTTTGACAATCGATCGATATAGTGACGACCGGAGAGAATTGATATCTCTAGGAAATATATTAAGAGCGATTGTCAATGTAATTGTCCGGCGAAGCCGCTCGACCACGTGCTGTCTGTTGCCATTATCTTATGTTGGAAATGTTATGAAAAAAACATTTTCTATTTAAAAACTTTTATAGCAGTATGAACAGCAATTAAAATAAGGGACATATATATATTCACAGTTGAAATAAGTTTCGTATTCATATTGTTAATATTGTTTTAATATTGTTAAGTTTCACAGCCGATAACATGTATGAGCGCTAATAATCTTAACGCAATTGCCGTTCTCGCATGCTTTTGTTTTCGAGTCGCGTTCGGTTAACGCGCTCTAACAAAAAAAAAAGGGGATTAAACAAATTTACCTATCGTTGCAGTTTTCGTTTTATTTTTTAACAAATAAACAACGTCGCAGAAAATGATATCGAGTACCAACGAAAGTGTGGGATACGATTAGGAATGTATGCTAAAATCGAGAACGATATAAAATAAAAAATATAAAAATTATTAAACATTGGTAAATTTACCCCGCGGGATAAATTGCCCCGATCTCCCCTATTCTAGCGCACTTCCGGTCCGGGAGCCACGATGCTGATTACCGGGGGGCGCCGAAAAAATATAACTGGAATTGCCATCTTACCATATGTAATGATTACAACAAATAAAATTATAATTATTACGTATACTAATGAAATCAATTATATATGTATATAATACCATTACAGCTTAGATATGTGCCTGTGCAACTTGAAGATGTAATTGGAGAAAATTGTGAAAGACGTGCACGGTCTCAATTTATACTAATTTACGAAAAGAATGCTTCCTAATGGTGAGAAAGATGAAAATGTTTGACATGAAGTCACGTCATAAACGATGTTTATTTATTGATAGTTCAAAATTTGTTCAACTACCAATAAAATAAATTTGTTCCATTGTCAAGAAATAAAACCAATTGGAATACCGGCTCTCACNAGCGGCGACTGGTAGATGGCACCGCCATCGCGAGTGCGTGAGTCCCTGTCAGAAATTTGTTGCGCCGCCCTTGGGCGCAAAAAACGGTGAAAGCTCACGTACAAAACCAGAGGGCAGCACACGACGCGATCGCGCGACCCTGCCCGTGAGCAATCTCCCAACTCATCTCTGGTAATACCAGACCTGCTCATCTCTGGTAATACACCTTCTGATCACAGTCGATATAGCCAACAGCTCTTTTGGATTGGTCAGCTTGCGCCACTAGGGATTTTTCAAGGGATCGATACGCTTGATCGCCTCAAAAACTGCCGAAGCCTGTCTGAGAAATAATCAGAACTCTTAGCAAGTACGAACCGCAGTCGACTTACGGGATAGCATTAGACTAACGAATGTCTTTTGCAAGTGCCAATTCGTTCAAAAAACGGCCAGCGGTCGGTTTCTTTCGAGTTCCATGCGTTGTTTTGCTCGCGTCGAAAAGTCCCTAGGGCGTTTAAATGCCGCCATCTTTAAATAGGATGGCCACCATCTTGGACCATTTTTCACGGGTTGTTGACACGGGCAGCTCCCAGCCGGTCGCGAAAGTGTTTTGTGATCCGAGATTCGAGGTGCCCTCAAATTAATACCGATTACCGACTGGTTGGGAGGTTAAGGGACGGGCAGGACGCTACCGTTGGTGCGCGGCGAGTGCTGCGCTGGGCGTCGATACTCCGCTGGGCGAAAAAATCGGTGAAAACAGGAGCGCTCTGACCGAGACGAGTAGCAGCCACCTCGGCTGACAGAAGAAGCCGATCCGAAGAAACAGTCTCGCGGATTTCCTGCTACGCGTCCACGAGCAAATGTCATTTCCCGATACAGAGAGCCCATCGTCGGCCACTGCACCTGCCGGGACAGGCCATCGGTAGACCAGCCCGTCTTCGCCCTCGAAAAATGCTCCCCTACACATGGTGACACCTCTGGTGAGTTTGAATTTACAAATACTTTTCAAAAGCACGTTTCAGTTCTCAAAGATTAACTGCCTCGGAGACCTGGGAGACTTTGGGTCAAGAAACTAGAGCTTACGTGAAGAGCAGAAAGAATACATACCCTGCGACGAAGAAAAGCCAAATTCGTACCATGGGTTGCATGGCTGGTCTTGTTGGAATGCTTGGTTTTCTTCTAAGTAGCTTACTGCAAGCATCGTACAATGGACGAATGAACTCGAGACAAGAATTCAGTGCCTCGAATTCATTGCTTGGTCGGATTCCGATACATTCCGCTGCCAGGTGTTCTACGTCGAAGCTACGTGTATTCCCATATAGAGTGATAATATGATCCAAGATGTGAAACCCTATTATTTGTCATCAATGAATATCCAGGTTCGACTCGATACTATTAATTGGTCGTTCAATTTTGTTAACAGCATGTGTACCCTCATAATCATTAGAAAGATACCGTTGACAGTCTCTTTTATGTCAATTCTTGAATGGCGGTTCAGTCACCTAGGGGAAAAAGCAATTTCCATTTCTGGAAAGTGTTTCGCAAAAGTAGTTTATAAATTTTGCCGACTTATCTGTACATAGGGAGGGGGGTTGATAAGAGTAGGCCTCTGATAAAAGTAAGCCCGTTGACAATGGTATACGCGTCAAAGGAAGGCAGTGTTGCTAGGTAAGCAGTGCACGTTCGGGGGGGGNGGGGGGGGGGGGGGGGGGGGGGGGCACGGCAAAAAAGCTTCCAGACTGCTACCTCACTTCCAAAGTGTGGCTAAAAGTCTAGTAGGTTCTTGTATTGGGTCAGGAATGCACGAACTATTCGTATGCAACGAAAGTACGGAGGTAACTGTACATCCTCGACTATTCCCGATCAGAGGCATCTCCGACTCGAAAGGCCACTTATCGTTTGGAAGCGCTTTTCTCCTTTATTTGCATGATCGGTGCCGGCCTGGAAATTCTACCTGAGGCGGGGAACGTTGTGGCGGACATTCCGATATGCTAATGCATAATTACAAGGGCCTTACGGGAAGAACGGCGGAAAAGAGAGGCCAGTAGCACAGCATACTGTACAGTCAAGGCCTAGTTCAAGGCCGTCGAGAGTACAAGTATTTACCTAGGTTAAAGCCCCGTCATAATAGAGTTTAACGAGCGAACCATTTGCCACGGTTCTTCCTTGAACCAGCGTGTAAGAACTTCCTCGAACGGATGTGTAAGAAAACGCTAATTGCATTACGCTCTCTCAGTTAAAAGACTCGTTGCTTCCGTTCTCACCTTCCAGAGACCTAGCGAGCGGATCGCGAACCAAATCGCTAGCAATCGGAATGGTATCGATAAATCTATCGTCGACTCGCCCTGCTGATAAGCCTGGACGTATTCTTTTTAATCACCGCGTGGAGTCTGGCCAATTGCGGAGTGTCCGGGGGTAGGCCTTTGTAAATTAATGGAGCGCCTAATGTACGGCACAAAATGGGTCGTAGGTAGATCGGATTTTAGCGGCGTAACTCTGGGACGGAGGCGCGTTTTTTTCGCAGCGACGGGCGAAATTCTGCATTTTTTGCAAGACTAAGACCAGGACCGATTTCGCCCGTCGTTAGTTTTTCCCACATGGTCTCGGTCTCGGCCTAACTCAACGTGGTCAACTAGTTAAATCTCGTGCGTTCCCTGTTTTCGCGTCTTATCTGCAGACGCAGGTCCGAGCCGAGCATGCGGAAGGTCACGATCGGCTGTTATGAATGAACGTGAACTTTGCCTTAAAATCGCCGACGAGAACACCGAGCAAAAAGGCACCGATGATATAGAGTTATCGGGGAAGGGCGAAGTCGCTCCCTCCCTGGCGCGGTCTTCGGTGCTGCGAGAAGAGTGCACCGAATGCACCGGGAAGCCTCGATAGATCGATCGGACAACCACCGGGGATCTACGAAAGGCGGATGTCTCCTCTTTTCGCCTCTTAACCACAGGCACAGGGCAGGATTCAAGTATTGATTGCAGGAGAACAGTATGCCGTGCTCTGGCAAACGAGAGGAGGGGTGAAGCCCAGACAAGACCAGCCTCTATATAACGCGTCTCCCACTTGAACTCCGACTTAAATCATTCCCACCGGGATTGGTCTTTGTTGGAATTAGAAAACAAAGGGACCGTCGTAAACGAGTGCACTCCTCCCGACTCGAAGGGACCTCTTCCCCATACATGGGGGATCCCTTCAGGGAGGGCCTCGAAGTACCTTGGACTCGGTCTTCGGCATCCTCCATTTTTTGCGGACTGCTCTTCGGAATATTCACGCCGTGTCGATTCAACGGGGCCAGGCCGAATCTCTAATGTTAGGAATTCCCGTCGACCTTCACCTATCGACGAGGCTTCGCGACAAAGGCTTTGACAAAGGTCGGCTCGGTCCATGGAGTACGGAGATGCTCAATGACCAGAAATCGGCGGTCGAGGGGCGAACGACGCGAGAAAAGGGGCGAAAAGGGATCGGTGTCGTCCGATCGTCGATACCTGGTTGATCGATCGCTCATAGAGATCCTTGTTCCTTCCAGGTACCCCAGGACCGATGAAACTACGGATCTACACGAATGACAATGGGCTGAAACATCACCTGCCGCTGAATTGCACGCAACCGACTCCTGCATTCTTCCTATCCTAGGTATGCATTTTTTATGGCCTCGAATAGCGCCTTCGGCTGTCCTTGCCTCCTTGGTTTTAATTTATGCAAGCATTTCCTTTCAAGAACATCACGAGCACGTCAAAGATGGCAACGGTGGAGGAGAAGAAGCGAATGGGGGGCTCGAAGGTCTCGGCGATAGCGAATATATTTCAGTCGAAGCCCCAGCTGGAGAACCCGAGCCACAGATCAAACACGATCCTGACGGACGGCTTCAAAGAGCCTCCCGCACCGTCGAAGGAGTCTCCGACGCAGGTTACGGTAGTCAGGACCGAGAGCCACGTGGCGCGATTCAACAATGCCAGGGCGCTGTTTGAGAAGCTTGGCGAGGAGAACAAGCCAAGTCGATTGTGAGTAGAAATCTCTTCTTGGGTGGGGAAGAAAGAAACAAACGATTGATTTCGATGGGCTCGTGGTAATTCATTGGTTGTCTTGGTTTCAGAGCGGACAGGATCGCCAAGCCTACGAATCTGCACGGGCTGAGGTCGAGGTCCAGCTCGGCGAACTCTGGATCGGGATGCACGTCCCCGGCGAGGTCGCCCCGGCCCCGGTCTCCCTCTCCACCGGGAACCAGGGATCACCTGAGCAACTGGAGCGCCAGCGTACCTGCCCTGAACGCCGAGAGACACTTTGAGAACGGACACTCGTACAGCTCCGAAATGGTCTCCGACAGGTTGAGGCCTCGCGTGGGCGTGGGGAAATTCGAGAAGAGCCCGGGTAAGGAGAACCGCCTCGACGAGCGGCCCGAAAAGCCCGAGAAACCCGAGAGACGGCTGAACTCGAAGGAGCTCATCGAGAAGCAGAAGAACTGGACCAGCCACTTCTCCAAGACGAGACCGAGCAGGTACAACTCGGACCCGAATCGCTCGGTCGTCCAGACCTCGCTCAATCAGAACTCGATCAGGGCGGCCGCTGAAGGCGCTCCAGGACACGCCACGGGCGCAGATAACCAGGAAAAAGACGCTAAAAGACTGACGGACACGTCGAGCTGCCTCGCCACTAGGTCGGCCAGCTTCTGTTCTGCGAGGCCGTCCGCCAACGTGTCGCCGCCCCCGCCGCCTCCACCGACGAGAAACTCCTCCGCTGGGAACTTGAGGAAAGAACGACCCGCCAGCATAGCAGCTGTCAGTCCCACCAACGCAGAGTATCCCGGGAGTCCGGAGTATGCCACCGTCGACGACGCCTTCGACATCTCCCCCGGGATGCCGGAGTACGCGGTGGTGCAGAAGGTACCTAACGCACAAGCCGCCAAGAACTCGGCAAGGAACCAGGAGCAGCGGCGAGACACGGCAAAGAGTCCGGCCAACTTCCACGAACAGAAACCTCAGGACGCTCCTGTGCCCGAGTACGCTGTCGTCCAGAAGGGCGTTTCGGGGAAGAACGCGACGAAAGGCGTCGATGCCTCCGAGAGAACCAGTCCTCGGGTCTCGAAGCAGACCGACGATGTCTCCGGGACACCTAAAAGCGTCCATGCCGTTGCGACCGATGCTCAGCACGCTAAGTCACGCGAGAAGCCCCAGGAGAAGGTTCAGAACGCCTCAAGTACCTCGACGGATGAGAATGTTGAGGTCAAGTCGAAAACCGAGGTGGACTTTCTGCAACCTCCGGATATGTTGAATCGGCCCGCGAGCCCTTCGCGGTCGCCGCCAAAGACCTCGGAGTGGAGGAACGAGTGGCTTGCCAAGAACGAGGAGATCTTGCGGAATGCCTCGGACTCGAAACCTCCCAGGGAGAGCGAGACCGGGGCTAAGAAGGAGGTCTTCCGGGTCGATTCTAGGCCGGACTGGGCGAAGCCCTGCGTGGACACTGTCAAGAGAAAAGAGAACAGGGTCGAGGAGAGGAGGCAGGATAGAACGAGGTCGCCGGATACGGAGCTGAGGCCGCCCTCCGGAGATACCGATAGCGCTTCCTCCAGCATGAGTTCCCCTAGTTCCCCTTCCAAGGACAGCAAAGAAGAGAAGGCCGACAAAGAGGTCTCCGAGAAGATCCAAACCGGTAGGGATACATTCTCTGGCTTGAGCTTTCCGACTCGTGGCTTGCCACATTTGGACGCGGAAAGTGACGACGGTGTCATTTTCATAGATGCTTTGTTTTTAATGGAGTATTGAGCGGAGGCTTGTTGCTAAAAGACGTGCTCACTTCCTCGGATTATATACCGACGATTCAACGAGTTCCCTCGATGAATGGTGAACTTTTCGCGAAAGCTCTTTGCCAATTGCCTCATGCTCGTTCCGGTGCATTCTTCCGGACGGCAAAGCTTGCGGCAAACTTGACAAAGGATTCATTTTCCACGGTTTCAAGACAAAGGCGTTTGAGCCGTCTCGACAAAGCTTTTCATTTGGACGTTTCCAACGTCCTCGGCGGGATTCTCTTTCTTTCTCTTTCTTCATAGACTCCTTGAATTTGTCTGCAACTTTCTAGATGTCTTTCTCGGCTCACCGATTCCTCTCTCAAGGCTGACCGAAGGCGCGAGTAATTAGTTGTAAGGGATCTTTTTTTTTATTATTAATAAATTCAACGTACTCTTGCACAACGTGTTAAGAAGGTTTGCTCGGGTTTGGACCAACCTGTGATTAGTTGAGGGGAAAACTTGAGGTGCTACGTAAAGTGAGATTATTTATATAACGATTATATGCAAATCGGTCGAAATGACGACGGTGAGAAGTACTTAACTTGACCAGGCGCAGTTATTAAAATTGTCGGTGCCTCCTTCCTGACTTTAAGTGGCAGTCTGCCAAAATACTAAAAAGTAAAAGTAAAAGTTTGAAGGGGCATGCCCCTTCTCTCGACTCCTTCTCCTGTCCTTAAGCTTATACTCCCACCAGTCTGTGAACGGTATTATTTATAGAAATCAGTGTGAACCCTGTTCGGCATCTGTTTGCTTGCAACTCCTTCGGTTTATATCGCCGGGATGTCGGAAAAATCCTCGCTATTACGAGGAATTGGCGAAATCGTCGTGGATCGTTGTTGCTTTTCGAATTCTAGACATTCTACCAGTGCCGCGGCGAGACAACGAGGGGCCGCGCCTTTTGTCCGCGAGTGAATCGCGCCAACCTGACAAATGAGGGAGCACGTGCAGACGTTAACGTGCAAATAATTCTGCAATTATATTCCTTACGTACTTAAATTAAAACGTCGCGTTAACCTGACAAATGGGGAGCACGTGCAATATTTAACGTGCAAATAATTTCCCTATCGAATTCCTTACGTACTTAAATTAAAACGCTGCGTTAATCTGACAAATGGGTAGCACGTACAAAACTCCACGTGTAAATAATTTTACCATTAAATTTCTTACGTACTTAAATTAAAACGTTGCGTTAACCTGACAAATGGGGGAACACGTGAAAATAATTTTGCAATGAAATTCCTTACGTACTTCAGATTAAAACGTTGTGTTAATTGGTATTAAAAATTTGAGGATTGATTTTTTTTATTTTATCTGGGTTACACTTGGAAGTGTGCGAAAACTCTTGCCAGGAGTCTCATCTTGACGGGTTCCTATGGTTCAGATTTTTGGTCGACCACGATTTCTGTCGTTTTAATCTTCGATCGGTGTTGTCTGTGGGAAAAGTCGGATATATTTTCGGGGAGATGTTCGGAATCCCGAATATGCACGCCCACTCGCGAGAGGACAGGTCGCGGAGTGCTCCTTCGAGGTATCAGTGTATTTTGGTCGGAAGTTGCCGTTCGGATTAAATTTTTACCTGTGCAAGGAATTCGAAAAGGTGAACCGATCTTTGGGAATCGTTGGGTATATCGGTGCTATGTGTCTTCGACTGCTGTGCATCGATTGCCGAGGTATATCTTGAAAATGGGAGTAAAGTAAGGAGGAAGTTGTGCTTAGTTGCGAATGGGGCAGTGTTTAATTGAGATGATGCATGATTAATCACTATTATTATTAAGGATAACGACGTGTTTTAATGGTTACAGGGCGCAATAGCTATGACTTGGAAATGGAAGAACCTGAAAAGCCCACGACGTACATCGAGAAGATCTTGGACGACGAGGACATTGCGGAGAAGGAGTCGAAATTTAACGAGACGGATACCGCAACTGTTATTCGAAGGTCCCATGTTCGAGTGGATTTGCCTGCCATCGGAATGGGTCAGCGGCCGCCATCGATTGTTAGTTCGGACCAGGAATATCCACCACTGGAACACAAGGATATACCGGTACCTTCGCCATATGCAAGGCGACTGCAGCAAAATCAGGAAGCCAGCGTGCAGAATAAATCGGAACCCAAGACGCACATTAAATGTAACCCGGAGAGCAAATCTCAAGTTAAGATTTCTTCGGACGAAAAGCCCCAAAGTGGTTATCAGTCTCAGCTGGCTCCAGATGGCGTGTACAAATTTCAACAAGCCACGGTAACGAATTCTCTGCCGGAAGAAGCTGAGAATGCTTCTCTGGATAACCGAAAGGTAAAGCCGGATCCCTCCATAGATAAACAAATCTTGCCCGATTCTTTGTGCCATGCTACTAATGCCAAGACAGTATCTAATGCGAAAAACGAACAGATCAAGGTGTCAGTGAGAGAGAAGTTAGCTAAAAATAAGGAAGAAGTGTCCGAAAAGCGGTCTAGCTTCACGGAAACTGAGTGCAAGTCGGATTATGTAGATAAGTCTTCTGTAAGTGTTAATCAGTCCTCTAGCGTCTCGAGTAGTCGAGATAATTCTAATTTACTTAAGCAATCGGCTAACAAAGAGCCCAGCCAAATCGAAGCGCAGCCCAATTCGATTCACAGTTTCTCCAGAAGCGACTCGAATAATTCCGAGCCGGTAACGACTGCTTTTCCCGAGCAATCGGTCACTCGTTTGCATTTTCAAGGTAGTAACAGCGTTTTGAATAAAAGTGCCGATGATTCCGATCAGAAACAAACTACATGGGAACAGGAGAAACAAAAGGCCGAGATGGCGAAGTTGTGGATGAAGGAGAACGCTACTTCGAATGCCAATCAGCAAATGGCGAAGCCTCGGATAGCTGCTATCTCCGATAAAAAAGTTCAGGAAAGCGACTCGAAGGAGGAACCGAAGGAAACCGAGAACAGCGTCGTGGAGGATAGCGATTCTAGCGATGCCAAAACAATTACGAATTTGGAAAGCCTAACGTCTGTGGAAAATCAGAATGGGCAACAAGAAACACCTCCAAAGCGGATGGGGAGACAGCTGATTCCGGTCACACCGGACACCATGACCGCAGACGAGGCGGAGAACCTATTGAGCTCTCGGTAAATCTTTAATCTCTAATTGTACTTCTTGTTTACAAACCTCTTGGTGTCTTAAAACACTCGATCGGCTGCTGTCGCGTCGGCTTGAGTTCGGGAAAACCACCTGAGAAAAGGTATCGCCTTCACTCGACACCTGCAACCGATTAAGTGTTACTTATACGATCGGTCAAAGTGCTTGATTATAAAAAAATCTCCAAGTGCCAAACACTTTGCAGGTAATCGATTATATTCAATGCAAAATGTGGTGAAGCATTTTCATGTTTTTTAAATTTTTTATTCGATGGTTTCTTGCTTTGAGTCCTTTCAATGGGTAATTCCGTGCACAAAGTGAGAGTACTCGTGGCTAGTGCTCTGTACTAGCACGACTTTTTCCCTCCCCAGAATAGAAAATGCCGAGTCCGTTTGCAGCTTTACATTCATTTTCCGTTCTAATGTGGTTTTTATTTCGATTAAATTTGCACCTGTGAATGAACTGCAATGTTGGACCGGTCTCTGCAGTATATTGGAGAAGAAGATTAGGTGAGTACTGTCGTATTAAGTCTTGCTTTCGACACATTGTGACGAGCCGCAAGGATCCAAAGTAAATCGTCAAAAATGGTCAACCAGACAAGGGTCGGCTCTGCTCTCCGATGAAGAGGCTCAAGAAATAGCGAGGCTCTTATCACCCACAACCACCGTTGGACTGGTTGCCGAAGAGAAAACTAGCGATAAAAATAAGGATGCGGATAAAGAAAAGGATAGAGAGGAACTGGACAATACCCCTGACTGGCTTTCCGACGTTCTCTCTGCTCCAGACACCAGCCTGATTAATAGTATCACCCAGGACTACAGGTGACTTGCTTGGTTTCGTTCTTTTCGATCCTTATCTCATGGCATGTGCTTATCATTTTCACCATTGCTCGTTCGATGGCGATGCAAATGTTCAAGGATCATCACGGGTGTCCAAGTAAATCAAGTCAATTCATTCTATCGAGATGTTATCCATACCTCGAGGAATGAGGCCTAGTTAAACTTGGTAATTTTCAGTCTGTCCCACAGATCTCGCAGCGACCTGACCATTGATTCCTTGACGGAGAGTCAAGTTGGATCTGTAACAGGTAGTGAGAGCGGACTCCTCGGATCCGTCAGTAGCCTGAATGACACCCAGGAAGCTAACGAAGATACCGAAACCGAACAGCAGGACGACTACACGCCTGTTCCTGGAAAAATTGTAATTCCTTCATCTAGTCGTTAGATCTTCAATTTTACCTGTTCATAGATTTAAATGGCAGGTGAAGAAAATATTGTATTCAGGTTTTAGTGGAGAACGGAGTCCACTACTTTGAAGATGGCCATTTCTGGATGGAGGTCGCAGGCATTCCCGAATCCGAGGACGAGGAGGAACCACTGCCGGTCCAGGTTCCCGTCAAGAAGACTTCCAAGGTTTCATTCGACACAGGACCCATGCGAGTTTATTCAACGCATTCCGTTAACGAGTACGATCGTCGAAACGAAGACGTTGATCCTGTCGCCGCGAGCGCAGAGTATGAACTTGAAAAGCGGGTGGAGAAGATGGAGGTATGGAAATTATTTGTCTAACCGGTTCATTCAGCAGGAGGGTGATAATTGTTTAATATGTTTGCTAGGTATTCCCCGTTGAATTGATGAAGGGGCCAGAAGGTCTGGGACTCAGCATAATAGGAATGGGAGTTGGAGCAGACGCGGGCCTCGAGAAACTCGGGATTTTTGTCAAAACGATAACGGAGAAAGGAGCAGCTGCGCGCGAGGGGAGGATACAAGTGAACGACCAGATCGTAGAAGTCGATGGGAAATCATTAGTTGGCGTAACCCAGGCATATGCAGCCAGTGTCCTTCGAAATACTTCCGGTCTGGTGCGCTTTTTAATCGGCAGAGAACGTGACCCGAGGAACTCCGAGGTTGCAATGTTGATTCGGCAAAGCTTGCAAGCCGACAAGGAACGGGAGCAGGCCACTAGTGCCAACAGGTACGTTTAAACATCAGCAAATCCATAAATTAATTTATCGTCGAGTTCCCAATGATGGTTTATCCTTGCTCGCTAAATTTCGTTGACGATAACACGGCCACTCTGGGGCAGGCCTGAGGCCTCCTGGGGTTCTGAGGGAATACTGCGACATAACATACGTTACTTTTATCTTTTAGGTATAATAATTATTTTAGCACGCTTCGTTTTATGTTTGTAGAAGATTGAATTTCTCCGACACGGTCTCACCTGACGGACAACGAGGAGGCGAGGACAGTTCAGTAGGGAGTGGTGTAGGCACCGGAGGGATTCCTGGATCCCCGACGATGTCCTCCTGCTCGGAAGGAGAACCTCCTCAAAGTCCTATCGATACTTATTTGTCCCCCACTAACAGAAGCCGATCTCCGATTATCAGTTCCTCCTTACCAACGCATGCTTCGCCAACGACGCAAAGTGACGTTGACAGCTTAAGAATGCTCTTGCAGGAGGTATTTAGCACTTTTCTCTATTAAACATAAGAAGCAACCATCGAACTTTCGAGGCTTTTTTTTAAATTATCGCGGCCTAATCGTCACCGTTCCGATAAGTCTTGTCCTGCGGTCGTTATCGAAAGCTTCGAAAGTACTTTGATTCTAGATACCCTCTCTTTTGTATTTATAAACAATTAGATACGCCCAACGTAGACGAAGGTTCTACTTGCACCAATCCCGGAAATGCCAGAAACGCTTGTTGATTATTCGTTGCACACGCTGTATTTATAGTTCGATGTATCATTTTTTCTTATATCACCTTTTATAGTTCTTGTATATAAAATTTCGAACGTCCTTGTCGGTCGTGTAGTCGAGAGAAATGTTCATCCCCTGTGTATATGTTTTCGATACTGATCCGATGCATATTGGTAGCAGACGTGGAAGACGTTAACTTAGAGACCTTCGGTAAAGTTATATATTCTCGGGTTTTTTGCTTATGTGTTGCGTGTATCGTTGGCTGCTTGCAGAGTCAGTATAAGCTCGCACTAGCCGATGGAGAAGTGGAAAAGCTCAAGGCGAAGGTAAATGCATACTGAAATTACTACCGTATATAATCCCACTGTACAATCGCACCCTTCGCAAGCCTATCGTATGGAGTTTCCTTTGGACTACTTTTTCTTCCTCAACTTACTCGTGCTTTGTAAATAGTCGTATGGAAATCAGTAGAATAGAACTTGTGTCACACCCTTAGCTGTTTTATCGACTTCCTTCTCGTTGGTGTGCCTCACGTGCGGTCTATCGTCGAGATGGTCACGACGTAAACCCGTAAGCCTTTCTGTTTCTTCCGTTAGACTCAAGGGCGCATTTCTCTGTGTAATCGCTTTCGCAGCTTGTTGGCTCTCGATACCTAAATCCTCGAGGAATACATTCTAGACGTGCTTGGTCTTTTTAGCTTGTAGAACTGGAAAACAGCGGCGCCGGCAGCGAAGAGTACGCGGCCAAATTGCGGGAGTCCGGTCTTCGGCTTCACGAGTCCGAGAGAGCTTTGAGCACGGCTCGTCAAGATTTGGCGGCGGCTCGAGAAATGCTCGCTCAAGCGACTGCTCAAAGTGCGGCTCTTCAGCAAAAGTATGCTCGTGCCAGGAGAACCGCTAGGGAACTGCGGACAGATGTTGCGGCGAGAGATGAGTTTTACCAACAACTTCTTCAAGAGAAGGATACGGAGTATAACGCGCTTGTCAAGAGTCTGAAAGACAGGGTATGTGGATCATCCCATCGGCTGGGAAGTGAAATACAAACCTAACGCCGATGGCGCGCTAACACGTCGAACAGTCTGTTAACAATTTACCATGTAATATATCAATCCGATGTCCGAGTCTCCACTTAGTCCCGTAGACCTCGTATGGTGTTTTCCATGTCCGATGCATGCGTTATTTGCTGTTATTTCACATCCTCGATGTATCTGTAAATGGGATCAAGGGTATCAATGCTACAGTAGTTGGAACTAATAGTTATCCATCTTCGTTGCCAGGTAATCCTCTTGGAACTGACATTGACTCAGACGCAAAGGGAGTTCGGATTACCGGTACGATTACCGTATGATGGGGCGACCGCTAGGATTATGACGCCGCAACTCTCTCGTCGTCAATTTCCACCTCCGCCGTCATCTAACAGCTGTCAACTCTCGGACACCGAGACGTCAGATCTCAGTAGTCCGGATGATGGAGACAAGACTGCCACCGTAGAAAGGAAACTACCACTGCCGTTGCCGGTTAAAGAGGAGCTGGACCGCGCCGTACCTGCTCATCGTCTCTTGGACAATACAGCCGGGAAAAGTAAAGCTGAACTCGCAAGCAGAGGAGGACTCGCCAATCGGCAGCTCCCGAAGAGATCGGGGGGCCTCAGCAATAGTAGTTCGGTATGTATGATAGTCTCTATTTATTTGAGAAATAAATATTTCTCGAATTCAAGTGCCGAACTTTGGCGTCAAATATTCGGCGCCGCTCGCGCATGCCATTAAGTGTATGTGGCGCGAAACTCTACCGAGTTTCCTTAAAGGAACGTAATGCGTAAAAGACGAATTAAATGACCGATTAATGACGTAAAAATTGATCTGCAGGATTACGGTTTAGACGAGTCAGGTGACAACACCGACGAGGATTCATCGTCGAAACTCGTCTCCCACGAGACGAGCACACGTTCGATCACGGATTCAACCTCGAAACAATCAAACTTGAGTTCCTATTCCAGCAGTTCCTCGATTTGCTCGCAGAAGAGCAAGCACTTCGAGTCCACGCATTCTACGATGATTCGACAACACAGTACAATAAGTTCACAAGTCAGAGCTATGACGGAACAAAGTTGGCCGCCTTCTCAGAAAGGTATGATTATTTTCCTGAGATTGGTGTATGCCGCCCTATCCTTACACACCTTAAATAATATTTTGAATATATTTCTGTATTTTTCTTTATTGAATTATTATCATTCTTCAGGGTTATCAGGTCCTCCCGCTTCGTTGGCCGAACAACTGAAGCAGGTTCTGGCCGAGAGGGAGAGACGACTTGGAGGAAACGACCTGTCCTCGTCGAGAGAAAGTTCAGGAGACTTCAGTGACTTAAACAATCCGCACAATAACGATCCAACCCTAGTCACGCACCATTTAGTTGAAGAAATTAGACAAGCTGTGAGCGAGGCGAATCAAAGAGGTATTAGAGATGACGAAGTCGTTGTTGCCGTTCAGCATGCTCCAATTGTAAATGTGTACAATATTTTGTTATTTTATATTATCTTCCCAGTGAAAAAAGTAGCAGTTCCCACGCCGAATTTAATCGGAAGTGGAAGTACACCATGGCATCACCCTGGTGGCTCACCGTCGAGCTTATCGTCGGGTGGTTCTGTGAGTCCTACAGCTGCCGAACCTAGTCCATCTAAAACTAGTAGTGCAGGTATGCATTAAAAAAAAAAAATCTCTTGAATATTCTAAACTCTAGATGTTGCAATTTTTATTTAAAAGTATAATCGATGTCTGCAGATTCCAGTGAAGTCTGGCTGCCGCCTCATCCAAGTGACTTCGGTCTGGGTGATAAGAAGTCTCACTTTTGGCAAAATACTCCCATCACCGACTGGTCCAAAGAGCAAGTGAGTATTATCGGGAAAGTACGTTTTGGTTCTACCGGCGTATATGTTTAATAATTCAATTGAATGTGTCAGGTTTGTCAATGGCTGTCGGGAGTGGGTTTGGAGCGGTATGCATCGCGTTTCCTTGAAGCTGGCATTAGCGGGGGAAGTCTTTTACGATTGGAATCTCGTGATCTGAAAGCTCTCGGCATTTTCGACGAAGAGAAAGCTCATCTTAAACGTAAATTAAAGGAACTGCGGGCCCAAGCCGACCGAGAGCGCAAGGAGCGGAAGGAAATAGAACGTATGCGGCGAAAAGCGGAGAAAGCGGCACGGAAAAAATGATTTGAATAGCCAGGACAGTTCGGCGATTACTATATGTACGGAGAGCGAAGTCATGAATTACCTCAGTTTGGTACTGAGCGAGATCAATCTAGGAAATTTTCAATTTTACACGCAGTTGCGTACCGTTTGTCACATTGCCTTTTTTTTTTAGCGTACTTCTATGTTGGACGCGCAGATGCGTATAAACATCGCTGTTCACTTGACAGAGTATTCAATTGGACAGTTAAGTTCATTTAGTCCACCCGAAGTTCATTATCTCGTTTTCGCTCGGTCATCACGCAATGTTGACGCAAAGTTCGAAGCTAATTTCGTACGCTTCTGTCAAGGCGTGAAAGTTAAGAGGGATATTGTTATTTTCATATTTTTGTATTCTTTATTATAATTTACAATCGATTAGTATACTATTACTATTGTTATCGTCATCGCCGTAATCGTTATAATTGCCATTCCTGCTGACGAGTAATAATGACATTCAATGATCAGCCATTCGAGCGATTATGTGAAGTGTCACGTGTGCATGATTATGGAATATGTGGAGAACGGGTATGCATGCGAGGGTGTGTATGCCACACACGGTCGAGCTACATTGACGAAATTGTAACGAGATTAGAGTGTCCCTAATTAATTATCTCACAATCGTACCTACATGTAACGTATCTGAGTTGGGAGGCAACAAGTATCCCGTTGCCGTTCATTATTGCGTTCTCGCTTTATTTATTTCTAACGTTTGGACGAATCGTATGGATATAACTCGTACACGATTATAATCTAAGATTGTAGCAAATTATTGCTAGAGACAGTGGCTGTCTACCGTATTTCGTGAATTGTCAACGAATTTCGTTTAGTTAACTCAGTAAAGTGTGTATGTAACAGTGGTCTCGAGCGTAGACACGGGAAGGGCTTATTTTTCCCACGTTGGTTGTCTTTCTTTTCTTTTTTTTATCTCGGATTTTGCTCAAGACGTCTCATATCAACGACTGCATCAATGAATTCTTAGCATACTTGGGTATCACTCCTAGAGATTCGAGGAAGGGAATTAAATTCGTAAATGTACACTCCGTCCGTCGAGTAACTCACGCATTCGCTCGTCTTTCCGCGGGTTTTCTCTCTTTCCTCGTCGCCTTCGCTCTCGTAATCCTTTCTAGCTTTCATCTTAGACATTCCACGCGAACCGATCATCGATGACGTCGCCCACAAGGTGTTTACAAGTGAAATTACCTCTTCGACTTCCGTTGTACCATCGATAAATGCGTGAGTGTCGCGCGGATATGTGTATCGAACTTTCTCTGTGTTAAATACCACCAACGAGTCGGGGACACGTATTCCATACATTTTATTCGTATCGATAACGCGCCTCGCCTCGTTGCACCGTAACCGGTAGTAGACGGACGTACGTTAACCGTGCGTGTACTTATTTATGATAGTCCGTAAGTTTTATGGCCCATTACAAGGTGTTTTGCTTACCCGGTTGGGAGGACTCGCGTCGGCTCGTATGTACGTCGAAAGACCAACCGTATAAACGAAACACCAACGGCTGGGGGACGCACTTTGTATATACAATATATATTTAATGATAATATCGACGTTAGCGGTAATTATTATCACGTAAAATCGGCGGACCGACCGTAACAGTAGTGTCATAATAATTCATAGTGTATACAGTTTACCTGGATAATCTCGAATGTTTATCAATGTCCTCCAGTTTTGTACAACAGTACGGCGTACCATTGTTTCTTAAGAGTTGAGTGCTTTACGAAATCGCTTGCGTTAAATACACGACGAAATATGGACTGAAGATTGGGGAATGAAATATTCGAAAGGGACCCGGGAACCTTGAGGAATGAAACAAGGGTCGATTCTTATTGCTTCTTTTTACCAGAGCTTTTTGCGAGCGATTGAATGTGTATTTTTAAAATTTGTACGTACTAGGAAGCCTTTCGGTCACGTCCGATCGACTTGAATGAGGAAACGGAGGCGCGATTTTGGGATAGCCATAAAAGCAGACGTTTAACAGTTCCCGACTGATCTTTACGATAGGTTTTTATCTCTCTTTTCTAGGCGGTTCTTAACGGAAGACTCCGACGTTTTGTCTCGCCGTCGATAGCCGCACGTCCGAAACGCTGATAAAGCGAGGCACAGGCGCAAGATGTGACGTAATGTCCTGCGTTTTCTTTTTTAATTAATTAATTAACCGTACTTTAATTCATCCGAATGTACCTCCTCCTCGGAAGTTGACATTCAACCGAGGCGCCTCAACGGGGTCCGTTGATGCGCGGTTATACGGCAGCTTTTTAATATATCAACAAACCATTGTCATTACGAATGCTCTTGGACATTTTAATTAAAAGCAATTCGTACGTTATCTGCGTTGGGAGTGATTCATTGTTCCTGCAAAATGTGTCTTAATCGAAACCGTAGAAACGGCGACAATGGCCGCGACGCGCAAGTTTGATCAATGCTTGCCAACGAGATCGTCAGACTTCAAAATAACCTCTACGCTTTCATACGCCCATTTCAATTAACTTTAATTTTACCAGGACCATTGTGCATGTCCTATCTTAGAGATCCCACGGTGGGATTATTTATAAAAGATGCCTGTTATAGTTGTGAAAGATTACGCGTGGAGGCAAACCGCTGAGAGCGTAATAATCTACGTGCCCTTGTCGGGACACCCGAAGAAAGTCGATTTATTCGTCATTGACGATTATATGAAAGTAAGCACTCATCCTGGAATTGATTATCTGATTTTAAGACTGCATTTGTATCGCTTTAATTTATTCAGTTGACGAAATGATTTTTGTCGACCAGGCCAGCTATCCGCCGTTCATTCTGGAGCTCTTCCTGTGGGGGAATATCCTGGACGACCGAAGCGAGTGCACCTTGGATGGCGAGGAGGCAATCTTTTCCCTTAAAAAGGAGAATGCCGGAGAAGAATGGCCCACTCTGGTCAAGGAAAACCTGTCCAAAGAAAATCAGAAGGAATGCCGAAATCAGGCGCAGGAACGGGCGCGATTGTCGATGGGGGAACGAGCGAAGGCCAGGAGCGGTTTGTTACTTATTTTTACTGATTTTTAATAATACACGTCTCGACAATTCTGTATTTTTCGCTGTAGAGAAACGCAATAAGCTCCAGAAGGACGCCGTGAGGGCGCAGATCGATCTGGACACGAAAGTTTTGAATAAAATTGAAAGGATGCGCGATGCGCACAGGAAGGAAGCTATGCAGGAGTTCGACGACTGGAAGTCCGAACACGAGGCGCCGATTTTTCAACATTTACAGGGCGCGCTGCAACGGAACAACAAAGCCTATAGGTAATTTCCAGGTGTCTTCTGGAAATTTATTTCTTATATGTAATTATTCAATAGTAGTGCCTAGCTGAGGTACGCGCATTTATTTGAGAATATATATGCGCTACAGTTGCTCTCGCGTCTTTTTCAAGTAAATTAGAGAAGAATGCGGGGCTCTCTGTCAAGGCATTCATCTTGAGAAAAATACGTGGGAAAGAGCCCTCGGAGCAGTGCTTACTTTGCGAAGGTGCGTTTCGGTAGCGGTACCTCAAACATTCCCAAATAAACGCCCGTAACCCGTAATTTAGTCGGGAGTTGTATTCGTTACTGCGACCACTCGGAAGTTGGGGTATCATTTTAAAAGAACGATCTTCTTACAAGGCCGCCCCTGAAATGGTTTAAGGACGAGTTTGGTGCGGTTACCAGTGAACCGGCGACCGACGATATGGCCCCAGTCCCAAAACCAGATAATAACACTCTGGGTAAGAACATGATCAAGTGGGAGAAGGCCAAAGCGGAGATATTTAGCGACAAGCAGCTCGAAGGAGAATCAAGAGAACCCAAAAGGGCCCAAATTACGGAAGTTCGAGACGAAGAGGAATACAAAGAAACCCGAAGAGAAGAGCATTCTGAACGTAATCGACCTGCGAGCTCCTCAGAAAATGCCGACTCCAAAGAGAACCCCACGAATGGCTACGCGTCTCCGGAAACTGTGATAAAGGACTCTATGCGGAAATTTCACGAGCAAAAGCAGAGGCGAGACATCAAAACTAGAGAGCAAGGAGTCGAGAATACATGTTTAACCGAAGTTGGGAGGTGTAAGAAGGTTAACAATATTTTTGACGAACCACAGAATTCAGTTCCTCGCCCTAGAACCAGCGGAACCATCAACGTCACGTTTACCGAGCGTTCTTTTCCGACCCCTGCTCGGGAAAGCAGTCACGTAGAGGAACAAGAGGTTTGAAAATAAGAAACGCGGACATTTTTTTAATATAAAGAAACATGCTTCTAGTTTCCTTTTATATTATAGTGGTTGGAAAAGCAAGCGGAAGCGAGGCGGAAAGTGGGCTTCGTGGCGGAAAACTTGAGACCCGAAGAGCAAGATCCGCAATGGCTCAAAGACAAGGGCGAGTAAGTGTAAATTAAATTCTCAACTCGGATATCGCTAAAATTCCTGGAATGAAATCTCGATTGTGCGTTAAAAATGTTTCAGCGAATTCTTCAAAGCTGGCAATTATCTCGGAGCTGTCAGCGCCTACTCGCATGGGATAAAACTGAGCGACAAGATGGCGTCCCTCTACGTGAACCGATCCGCTGCTCATTATGCAATTGGGAATTATTACAGATGCACCGAGGACTGCTCCAAGGTAAAAAGGAAGGAATACCGGTAATTACGCGAATAAACCCAGCAAGGGGGAAATCTAACGTAACAAATCATGAGCCGTTCGATATCCTTCGTACCTCGCACGTGCATTCGGTGTGCATCGTTACATTTCACTTTCTGGGTGGTGCGGCATTTTAATTGAAAAAAAAAAATATTCCCTCGTAAATCCTTTAACGCTACGCCTCGCAAACCTGCAAAACTCTCATCCCGCTGGACGTTTTGAGAACAGGCCCTGGAATTGATGGTACCCCAATGCGAGGGAAACCGAGAATCCAGAGCAAGGTGTCACGCTCGAAGAGGCGCAGCACTCTGCAAATTATCTGCACCGCAGCACGGCATTCCCGAACTAGAAGCCGCCCTCAAATTGGCTCCTGACAACGAGACCATCAAACGCGATCTTCTGGCTGCCAAGCAGTACTTTGACATAAAGGAGTGAAGCCTGGAGTTTCTTCAACTCTTTATGTTCCTCGGTTGAGAGACACCGCACACCGAGAGGCACGCCAGACTCGGAATTCCAATCCTTCACGAGTATTGAATGTCAAATTCAGACTGCTCTTCATTTATGCATACATGTTATCACGTATATTTAAGACTATATTAGTCACGAGATATGTACATCAAGTAGAACTGCTTCGTGAAACATTCACTAGAGATTGTTTATGTACTTGATAGGCCAGGAAGAAATTCTACAAATAGGGTAGTAATCGCGACAATTTCACAAGTTGAAATTTTCAAGTTCACAGAGTACTCGCTAGCCTCTCATCGGTACATGCACATTTCGTGTGTTCCTGGGCGTGCACCACCTCGTGGTGCCGGTCTCGCTGGAGATCTATCGTGTGTCTAACGACGAATACCAAGCTGACGTTCCTGGTCTCCGTAGGTGCGCACACTTGGTTGGAATCTGGACAGCATCCGGACCCTCCGCAGCGGGCGAGGACCGTGTACGCAGGATAAAACACCTCATCTGGGGCAGGGCCGACCGAGAGGAGCTCTCCTACGGGAACTGCCCGAGGCTGGGGCAAGGAACATCGGAACTGGTGCACCAGTTGCACGTGGTTTAGGAAACTGCTGTCCCTGCGGAGTATTTAGAGATATCAGACAATTCTATCAACGATACTTCCAGTATCTAAGATACAGCGAAACTGGAAACAAGAGGCGGCTCACCAGATCCATAAAAAGATGCAAAATGATGAACGAAACGGTTTTAAACATTTCAACGAAAGAACTACGAATGACACTTTCAAGCCGAGCATTTTCCATGACGCCGGTGCTTCTGGAAACGCGTCGTTAACGAGCTTACATCACTTATCCTTGCAAAGAGTCGCTTTAACGACTCTCGAAGAAAAAGAACTAATAAGAAGGAAAGTACTAACGGAGAGTCGACGAAGAAAGAAGCCTACTTTGACTGACCTATCCGCGGTAGTTCCCAAAACTCTGGAGTCCACTTCCGATTATATCCGGTACAGGAAATACCTGATTGTCTGATCTCCCTCTCACCTGTGGTGTCGACAGGTCGCGAGGCAGAAGAGTCCCCAGGCGACGAGGAGGACGAACACGGTCTTCGTCATCCTGACGAGTCGGTGACCCTCTCTCTTTCCAAGGTTTTCCTCACTTTTCCCTCGCCTTCCGCAGCCGCTGCGCGGTTTTCACCCGCGAGTTCGGGGCACACACGCGGCCGCTCCGTCAGGTCGATGTTCGCGGTTCTCCGGAGTCCAGCCGAAGACTTCTGTCTTCTCGGATCAGAATTCTTTATATATATGTATATACATATATATAATTTTCATCCTCAGCCCACGCTCCCCTCTCGAAGCGGCTCTCCGTCTTGCTCGAACTCCTCGCAAGACTCAACGAACGGCCTTTCTCCTTCTCTCTCCCTCTCGGATTCTCGGTAAGCTCGAGGAGGGGTCGAACAAACCGTTCCTGGAACATCGCGAAGATAACTATAATTACAACTAGTGGTCCTATCTCCCGTTCGAGAGGCACCTCTGGTCGCGTGACCAGGGGCTCGTCCTGGCCTTCCTTGCTGACGCTTCCAGGAGACTTTCCAGCTTTTTCGGCATTTTCCCCTCAACTAGAGCTTTCCCTCTTTTTCTTCGCCTTCCTCTTCAGGATGGACCGAGGGGCTATTCGCTTGGAAATCAGGGAAAACGATTTCCTTTGATTTCATGTGATAAACAATGCGATTCGGTAACGAGTGACGTTCGGCCTTAAAATTCATTGGTGTTTTCCAACGATTTCCAATGATTTCCTCATGATTTCCAGATGATTTCAAGCATTAACTCTCTTGCCGCACTTTGACGTGTCTGAACGTGATACAAATTTTGGGCCGAATACGAACATTACTAGTCAGACTCGCGAGAGAAAAGAAAGTCCTCTGTTTTGCGAGCGTCTTTCATTACCATTTCGGCTCGTTTTTTGAACATTTATCGTGGATCACTTTGCCCTGGATTTTGCAGAGTTAATTTGTACGTGATGGGGTTGAAATCCATAATTTCCTGAGTGAAAATCCCCTCGGGATGAGCAGGAACAGCGCAAGTTCAACTCTCATCCATACCGGAGACCTACCGATACATTTTTATTTCATAAAGCATTAACCGTAACTCCGCTTAATTATATGACTACACGATTATTTCTCGTTATCGAAAGACCTTTCGTTTGCAGAGATGAGCTTTCACTTGGAGAGCTGGTTTACGGTCAAGTGCATTGCTTTTCTACGGAGGACTTTTGCGTCAGCCAAGTCGAATCCGTTCCCGGAGTTCTCGAAGGTGAGAGCGGATTGCCGAATCGATGGCGGATCGTCATCGAGACCCGGTTCTTTTTGCCAATTCATTTCGACCTGACTCATCGCGTAAGGTTACAGATCCGCGTAACCGCAGTTCCGAGGTCTTGCGAGCACTTTCGAGCCGAGTTTATTCGACATTCCGGCTTTTCGGGGAATAGGAGCTCGAACTACTCCTAACGAAACGGTACACCGGATCGGCTTATCTGACGATTCCTGCGTCTGCTTCTCGTTACTCTTGTGCATGTACCGGTGCATACTGCAGAGCACGTGATACTCGCGAGACTAAATATACATTGTACCCGTTCTAAGACAATGCACATTTTTAAGACGATACGAAAGTACCATCTAAGGGGTCACTTCCTCATGAAACTTTTTTTTCTGAAATATTGCTACCGAAACGTTTGAAACCTTATCGCGTAAATATAGAGGCTCGTGAATTTTATGTAAATATAAGCTTGTGAATTTTATTACGCAAATATTGAGGCTAGTGAATTGGATCACGTAAATGTGGGTCCTTGTAAAATTTCACCTTTTCCGAATTTTCTTATAAACGTTTTGTTAATTTTCCATTAAAAAAATTGAAATTTCATGAGTGCGTCGGAATATTCATCTGGAAAATTTTCAAACGATTCGACGCACCCAGCTCGGAGAAAAGTTTTATGAACGACTCCTCGCTGCTTTGATATCGCCTTAAAGTGATGTGAAAGTGGCGTCAAAAAGGTCTCGTTCATAAAACTTTTCTTTAAACTGAGTGTGACGAATCGATTCAAACTATACAATATAAATATGGAGAGTACAAGGAAGATCCTGAGATTCATGGAATTCCAATTTTTTTTAAACTTGTTCATAGATATTGTTAAAATTTGTTATACAAAATTAAATTTCATAATTGTCAGGACCTTTCTCACAGCCTTTATATTCACATTGTAAAGTTTGAAACGATTCGGCACACCCAGTTCGGAGAAAAGTTTCATGAACGATTGGTACTTCGTATATACCACTTTCACATCCCCTTAAGGTGATATGAAAGTATGACATATACATACCAAAACGTAAAATATTTATAATACTTTTCTCCAAACTAGATGCACCAAATTATCTAAAACTTTGACACGTGATTATGGAGGCTCTAACAAAGAACGCGCTGCCCGTGAAATTTCATTTCTCGGAAAAAAATACCTTTTTTTGGTACTTGTCCGAGATAAGTACAAAATTTGTTGTCGAAAAAAGTAATGTCATGAGCAGCGCGTTATTCCTTAGGGCCTCCATAATCACGTGTTAAAATTTCAAATAATTCGGTGCACCCAGTTTGGAGAAAAGTTTTATAAATATTTTGACTTTTTGTTACGTATATATCACACTTTCATATCACCTTAAGGGGCAGTTTTCATTAACTTAGCCGATTAGGGGGCGATTTTTTAATCGCCTCTCGTCGATATGAATTAATTGTCATCGTCATATTAATACGAATGCACGGAGCGATGTACTTGGCCTGGGTATCTCCAGGAAAGATGCGATATTCCTCCCGGCCACGTCACTGGTATCATTCACCGTTTTCCCGTACGACCCGAAGACACCGGATTGACCGTAATACGAGTTGCGATTCCGAATTACCGAGGGAATGTTCGAGCGATGATTTAAATATCCGTAATAGAGCTGACGTACGTTCATTCCGCCATGCAGAGGATATGAATAGACCTCGCAAACCCATTCACAAAACTTCCCAGGAACGATATCTACGTCAGGAGCAGGAAGTATTTAAACAACCATTGCAGAAGGGACATTCGGGAATAATTGCGGAGGATCCTCGTAACGTGAACTCAATGCGTTTTCCTAGGAAGGAAAATTGCAATTAACGGACGTAGGCTGCAGGAAAAAAAATTGGAATGCATTATTAGTCAGCCTAGAGAAGGACGTGACAAGTTTTGGACGCACAGAAAATTAATTTCACGAGCAGGGCAAACGAAAGCGTACGAAAATCACCTGGGAAAGGGTTATGACGTCGAGGAGAATCCGTTTAAAAAATAGTTTCACCAGGAGTCAGTGAACTGATGCGTTTTCCTAGGAGGGAAAATTGCAATTAACGAACGCAGACTGTAGGAAAAAAAATTGGAAAACATTGTTAGTCATCCTAGAGAAGAACGTCACAAGTTTTGGAGACATAGAAAATTAATTTCACTAGCAAGGAAAACGAAAGTGTACGAAAATCATCTGGGAAAAGGTCATGGCGTCGAGGAGAATCCGTTTAAAAAATGATTTCACCAGGAGTCAGTGGACTCTGGGGCGGATTGGCCGCACAGCTCGAGTCTTGCGGAAGAATTGACGACCGAGCGACCGAGCTAGAACGACTTTGGCTTCTTTCTTCCGGAGAAGAAGGCCTTTCACACCTGGATTACTCGAGCCTGAAATTGATTTAAATGGACTCCGTCGTCGAAGGGTTCCGCGAACCTCTTCGAGGCAAGTAACGAGCGAACCGAGTTCCTCCACCCTTTGGTTCTTGAACCTTCTAAGTCTTTCGATGGCTCGTCTTAGGACAGTTAATGCGTTGAATCTTGGAAAAATAAATGTGATAAGAAGCCAACATTCCTGGTGGAGCTTTTATCAACGCGAGAAACGTTCTAAACAGATATTGCAAATTAATTTGATAAAATATAACGATATTCGACTGGCTCGTCATAGAAGAATGGTTCTAGGCGTTGAATTTTAGAAAAATAAACGTAATAAAGAGAAGCCAACACTCCCAAGCTCTTATCGACGCAAAGAACGTTCTTAACACATATGGCAAATAAATTTGATCAAATGTGGCGATATTCTACTGCTTTGTTCTAGAAGGCGTTGAAATTTGGAAAAACAAACGTAATAAAGAGGAGCCAACACTCCCAAGCTCTTATCGACGCAAGGAACGTTCTTAACACATATGGCAAATAAATTTGATCAAATGTGGCGATATTCTACTGCTTCGTTCTAGAAGGCGTTGAAATTTGGAAAAAGAAACGTAATAAACAAGAGCCAACACTTCCAAGCTCTTATCGATGTAAGGAACGTTCTTAACAGATGTGGCAAATAAATTTGATCAAATGCGGCGATATTCTACGGCTTCGTTCTAGAAGGCGTTGAAATTTGGAAAAATAAACGTAATGAAGAGGAAGCAACGCTCGCGAGCTCTTATCGACGCGAGGAACATTCCAAACGGATATTGCAAATAAATTTCATAAAATATGACGATATTCGACTGGCTCGAAATTAGAATCACCTGACGGTTTAACATCTGGGGACTGATACGTGAGATTCTGGTTATTCCGCGGACAGGTGATTCATCCCGTGAATCAACCTGCAGCCGCAGAATATCATGGGGGGTTCAACTACCCAGACATGATCGAATCACCTGAGAGAGCGAGGTCCTCTCGGTGACTTTCTAACACCTCGAGGATATCGAGTAAAAGAAATATAAACATTCCTGAAAAGAGGACCACAGGTTATCCAAAAATATCACCCCCACGCGCGGATCCGCCTCTTTTAAACGAGAGCGTCGCAATGCCAAGGTGAAGCTTTTCCGAGGATCGGGGCAACCGGTCGTTCCATATCGGAATATTTTATTCCTCGAACTCTAGCGAAGATGATCCGATTCGAGTACAGAGAGGGAGAGAGGGGGCACGTTATCAATAGGAACCGACAAACGATAAGTCAACTTTTCGCTGGCCTCTCCGTCATTCCCCTTGTATCTGCCGACAATTACTAATCGCGGAGTCTTGCTCCAATTGATCTTCGGTGAGTTAACGACATAATCTCCGTTATTAAAGCGTTATAAAATACGGGACAGGTCGCCAGTGTCGTTCCTTCCTCACGATTTTGACACTCTTGGCGTGGTTCCTCGCTTGCCCACCTGCGAATCGCCCATTGGATATTAACTGAGATCGGTTGCATTAAGGTGAAGTGAAACACCCTTCAAACCACTCGATTTGAATACAACACTTTTTTTTAAGGGTATTAAACCAAACTGTCCGAAACTTTGACACATCACTCCTGATCATCTAAGAATTGTCCTGACACATTCAAAATTTGGATTTTTCAACAAAATTGTTTGACTCAGCCTAGATCAGGACCAAAATGGCGATGAGCTCTCATATTTCGATCAATATACAATTATCGAAGGCTCTGATATGAGAATCGAAAGGGTCAGGACAATTTTACGACAATTTAGAACACTGTGGTAATCGATAAACGTATTTGAACGGAATAAAGGCAAAAAAGTGTTGTATGCGCTTGTATGCCAAAACGATGGCAATACGAGGTCTCGGAGTGAATACTTAATTGACCTGGAAATCACAGATGGCGCAGCGGGTCCCTCTGCAGTCAATTAGGGCCCCAGAAAGCATGAATCTAGAGGATTTCTGGAGTTTTACTTTGATTTCTGTATAATTATTGTACGGAAACGACATATGGTGTACGCCATTTGGTACAATATCCAATATAATTCGACACAGCTGTCAATATAAAAACGAATGTCGACAACGTAGACGTTTAGAAAAGTCTTCTTTATCGACGTTGACCAAGTTCCTCGACGTGTTTCACTTCACCTTAATATGCAGCAATGAATTAATGCCATTGATATATAAAATCGCCCAGTGGGTATTCACTAAGTTCGGTTCCATTAATATACAGCTATGAATTAATACAGTCGGCACTTTAACTCGTCGATTTTTATGGACCTTACTCAGTGGGTATTACCAATAATTAGTCTCGTTAATATGCATCGATGAGTTAATACAATCGGTGCGGCGATTCGTCAGTTTTGCTGGATTTTACCCCGTGGGTGTTAACAAAAATTGATCACGTTAATATGCAGCGGTGAATTAATACAATCGGTACGGTAAACTCGTCGATCTTAATCGATCGTTCCCAGATGGCATTAACTAAGATCGGTTACATTAATATACGGCTATGAATTAATACAATCGATAACTTGTCGATTTTGCTGGATCTCTCCTAATGGGTATTAACAATAATTAGTCTCGTTAATATGCATCGATGAGGTAATACAATCGGTGCGGCGATTCGTCAGTTTTGCTGGATTTTACCCCGTGGGTGTTAACAAAAATTGATCACGTTAATATGTAGCGGTGAATTAATACAATCGGTACGGTAAACTCGTCGATTTTGCTGGATCTCCCCCAGTGGGCATTAACAAAAATTGGTCACGCTGATATGCAGCTATGAATTAATACAATCGGTACGATAATTCGACGCTCTCGCTGGATTTCTTGTAGGACACCACGCTTGAGCGGTTGGCGGGAATTTTCTCTTGACTGGAGGAAAGGTGAGCTTGCACCACCGGCAATCCCCGTGGAGCAAGATTCCAGGGTGCGGGAGATTCGGATTTTACGCGAGCGCGACATGCGTGTTCCCCGCGTACGTCGGCACGCGGAACGTGTGTGCAAACCTCCATCACGTATAAATACATCGGCTAGCCGGAAAGTCTCGGTCACTCGATTCTTCGGCGACACGTTCGAGCAGCCGGATTCTTTCCTCGCCGGTATCAAAGGGTTGGAGACCTTTCCTCGTTCCTCGCAATCCCGGGTCCCAGGAATGTCCTGCAAATCGAGTGAAAAATAAGTGACGAAGTGACGCGTTCTCGCAGCTGGATTTTCTCTTCGCCGATCAAGAGGTCGTCCCGGAAATTCAGGACCCTGGTGTTTCCTGCAAATCGAGAGAAAATTAAGTGTCAAGTCGAGAAGTGATTCGTCGTTACGGGAGAGACTCACGTCAGAATGAAGGCGATTTCCAGGACGGCGGTGCTCCGAATACTGGTGCTCCTGGTGACCCTGAATTTCGGGGTCCTGTCCAGCTCGAAAAACGCCTCCTCTCGAGGACTCAGGAGGATCCACCTGCCCAGGGCCGTGGAAATGTCCCGGAAGTTCCCCTGCAAGGAACCTCAGCCTCGGGCCTACCACCTGCGGGACTTGATGCAAACCGTGCACCAGAATCCTGGGGAGAGTGCCAACCAGCCGGTGTACATCGTCCTGAAGAGGTGCGACGTGCACTCGGGGTGCTGCATGAGTCCCGACATGAGTTGCACGCCAGTGAAGAACGCCTCTTACTTCGAAGAGCTCGAAATCGAGATCTGGAGCCTGGAGAACAATAAGACCCGAAGACAATGGATCAGGGTGGAGCAACACGGGAAGTGCACCTGCGAGGTCGCGACCAGCAACGAGAGGAAGAGGCTCGAGCACGAGCGACCGTTCGTGGACTCTCTATGAGACATCTGGGACTCGTTATTATTTAATATTATTTAATAACCGTGAATCGCAACGCGTCTTTACGATTCCCATGAGCCCTAAACAGTGCAGACTCGAGTACGAGCGAGCATTCGTGGACTCTCTCTGAGACATCTAGGACTAGTTATTATTTAATAATTGCGAATATTAACGCGTTAAGGTCCCCGTGAGCTGGTTCTCTGGGTTCTCCTCGAGATATCGAGGGCTGGTTTTTTAAAAACCGTGAATCGCAACGCGTTTTTACGATTTTCATGAACCTAATAATGCAGACTCGAGCACGAGCGAGCATTCGTGGACTCTCTCTGAGACATCTAGGACTAGTTATTATTTAATAATTGCGAATATTAACGCGTTAAGGTCCCCGTGAGCTGATTCTCTGGACTCTCTTCGAGATATCAGGTTATTTAACATTCATCAATGATATCTAATTATTTATTAACCGTGAATTGCAACGCGTTTTTATGATTCCCATGAGCCCCAACGATGCAAGCTCGCTACCGGCCTTGATAGAGGCGTCTCCTCGTCGTCCTGTAAAAGGACCCTAGTCGTCGAGAGTGCCGTATACTACAGGGACCTGAAAGGAAACGTTAAATTTGGATGACAATGCGCAAAGACGATTCGCTTATCGGCGAATCGGGGAGTTATCATGACGGTTTCCAAGTTCGACGAGACCGTGCTTTGACAATGCCATGGGACCAAGGCGGAGAAGCGTGTTAAACGTTCGGATCCGAGATCGATGCATGGAAACGCGATCTGAAGATTACAACGTCGGCATTTTGGAAGCATTCGAGCGTCGCGAACCAAGTGCGAGGTATGGCAAAGTGCCAAGGGAACACTTGGGTCTCGTTACGGCGCCGAAAACGTCAACCGATCAAAAGCCTACTTGACATAAGAAGGCACCACCTGTTCCATCTTGTCACATTCGCCGGACATTTCGCGGGCCTCATCTCACTCTTTATGAAAGCTTTATCGTACCCGAATCCGATCTGGAAGCCGGTCTAAGAAGAGCCTCGCTTTCGAGTGGACGAAACTGTCCGTCCAATGTAACAAATCCAGGGCCCCTATTCTCGAGTTCACACGGATTTTTCTCGCATACGAATAGATTCGCATAAAAGAATTTCGCATTCTTGCGAAGTCGCGACATTGGTCAACATTTGGAAAGCTTATACTAAACTCTAAATTTCACATGCGAGAGTTTATGGTATAAATTCGAGAATCGAGTCCCTGACAAAAGCGGCGACCATAGTCCTTCGTTTATCGCCGCCAGAAAAAAAAAAGAAGCTATACGCTTCGATCCATTGTGATACTATGATATTACTTAGGATACAGTGGGCAGTATTTAACGGTTCGATTTGACATTAGCGATAAACTGGCCTTGCGAGCGAAGTTAAACATTTTCAGGCGCTCGCTATAATTTACTTTCAAAAAGAATTTCGGGAACTCCTTCGACTCCTCAGACCGAGAAGTTAAGTTTTCCGCCGCAATTTCGAGGACTCACTGATTACGAGACTGAGAGTCGTACCGTGTACGCGCTTTATTCCTTATGCATAAGATCTAGAATAACATATAACTTATTGTAGTAAGCACTTTTTTATCTTCTACCGAGGTCGAGGCATATATACGGATATTTATTACGTAGTATTTAGTATTTATTACGAAGTCTGAATGTGGTGGAATAGTTGTATTCGCACGTTCACCAGAAAGGAAACATTTGAATATAGAAAACTGGAGGCTCGGCAACCGAAGATCGATTACCACGTTGTATCATCCTGCCCTCCTCCACCCCGAGGTGACGAACGGCAAAATTTAATCGACGAAGTCTCGCGAGTACAATATTTATATATTTATATATATTAGTAACAGAGAAATGATCAAGTGCTTCGCAGCCCCCGGGTCAACTGAAGATTAATCGCGGCGTCGATCGATGGAGCGATTATAAAGGAATATAAAAGTTCAGCGTAATACTTTACAACAACCGACGTATAATCATCGAGACGCGCATACATCTCACTTCGTTAATCCCGTAGTTTCTGAAATCCTCCTGCCCGTTGCAGAGATGCGTCTTGTCCTCTTGCTGAAATGTTCGGAATGTCCCTACCAGTGGCCCTTGCTCTTTCTTCATCGTTGTATCGGCGTTTAATGAGTATAAACTTGATCGGCCCCACCCCAAAGAGAACGATATCAGTCACTGACAAAATCCAAGGTTCGTTTCGGCGGTACCCTTGATTCGCGCTTACAGACACGACGGAACACTATGGCTAGCTCGGATACAACTCCCAAGGGACATTTAATTTGTGCTATTTCGTATCTTCAATGTTGGAAAGCTTTTAGAACCGTGCATAAGGATACTTAGATCGAATCCGACGACCCCTGGAGCCCCTGCCCCTGGTTTCGTTGCTGGCCCCCCGGCTAGGATGTCCACGCATTCCTTGACCTAGAACAGACAACGCGGCTAAAGGAAAAATCCTCTCAAGGAAAACAGCTAAATAAGTTAAATTAAAAACCTCGATTCGCTTGATTGTCCCCCCAAACGATGGGAGTAGGTCGAGAGCCCCGAGCAGCCCTGAAGGGCGTCCTAGCCGATCTTCTCGCGGTCGATCCCCTGGGAGTGCCATTCGTAGCAGCGGATCCTGTAGCAGCTGCAGCTGCGGCAGCTGCCGTCCTCTGTCTCGTGTTGCTCGAAGGAGTGGCCTCGGCTTCTCTGCTTTCCTCTTCGGCGTCTTCCTCGACGATTTCGCTAGACTCCTCGTTAGCTTCGACTCCGGTATCCGCGGCGACGTCGTCCGCGGTCCCGGAAGCCGAAGCTCCCGCCTCTTCCGACTGCTTCTCCTCTTCCGAGCTCGCACCTAAGGGCGGAAACTCGAGTGAAAAGTCCACCAGTGGTCGTTCACCGACACGGTCGTACGAGTACACTCCAGGAGGACGCGTAACCAGCGCGCACTACTAGATCTAGGTGGTATATATCCCATGCACAGTTCGTACCATCAGTTGGTGTTACATTGATGGACTCTGTTATTGCCTCTGTTTGAGCATGTTCCTGCTCTTCAGCAGTGATTACGCGAATACTAGGGATCGCGGCTTCTTCCTCGTTATCACCCACTGTCGTACCTGTTGCGGTTATCGCCGTCACCGAAACGGGAGTCTCCTGTTCTTCCGAAGTTGCGCTGCTCGTCTGCAAGTAGAAGGACCTCGGGTAAGTACCTCTTCATTCGAAATGGCGGAATATTACATTACCCGTGTTTTTTTAGAGATACAACGTCATGGCGATCTTACCGAAGGAGGCAAATCGGCAGCCGGGGACACCTGCAGCGGCGTGGTGGGCACGCTCCGCCCGGTCCCGCCATCCTCCAACTGAGTTAGGTCCATCCTGGTGTCGTCCATCCCTTCCTGGACGACCTGAGCAACCCCGGAGCCGGAGGAACCGAAAATTGCCCTTGCAGTCGACCCTGTGGGAGTGGCAAGACAAGGCGCCGAGGAGGCCGTGGAAGGCGGCGCTGGGTCTCCGAAAGTGAAGCGACCCTGAGGAACCTGGGGAGAGCTCACGGCCTCGCCGAAGTCACCTCGTCGAGGAACGAAGAGAGTAGGTGTGCTAGGTACTATGCTGTCGTCTCCACCGTCCTCGTATCCCTGCTGAGGCTAAAATCCATTCGTACGCTAAAGTGCTGGAAACGTTTCAGGCCGAGTTTTCGATACCAAGATGTAAGAGGCGCACCAGGAGAAGATGCTGCTGCTGTTGTTGCCTGGGCATGGGAGCGATGCCCCGAGAAGAACGCGGAACGAAGGAAGACGGTGGTTCTCCAGTGGGACCGGCACTGCTGATGGCCTCCGATTGTTGTTGCTGCTGATTGGAGGCCAAATTTGGCTGCACTTGCCTCGGTACTTCGACGCTGGTGGAATCCTCCTCCATTATGATCTCAACCTCGTTATTATCGCCCTCTACCTCTACCTCGACTCCATATGGCATTTCCTCCTCCTCTTCCATCTCCTCATAGGGATCATTGTCGAACTCTTCCTCTTCTTGAGCTTGGTGGTTTCCGCCACCCTCGCCTTCGTCGCAATCCACCACCACCACGCAACCTTCTTCCAGCTCCTCATCCTGGTCCCGTTGGCTGGACGTTGGTACCTAGTAATTAAAGGATCTTTAGTATCGTTCAAATTCATGGCTATGATTGCAGGTGACGATTGAATCTCCGATATGCACGCTCAACATACTTGATATTCAACTTCGGACGCGCTGGCAGTAGCCGTGGAGGTCATCTCTTGCTGTCTGCTCCTCTTAGCCTTCGGACTGGGTATCTGATCTTGCCTGCCGTGTTCCCCACCCTCGACGACTGACCCCGACGTCGAAGACTCGAGAGTTCTCGGACGTTTGTGCCCCGAAGTGGCCTGAGAAGTACTGACGGACTGCGTCGAGCTACTAGCTACCGTTTGCTGTTGGTCGCTGGCAGCGGCTTGCTGCTGCTGTTGTTGCTGTTCGACTCTGGGACTGACCAAAGCCACCGTTTGCTGTTGCTGCTGCTGTTGCTGCTGCTGGCACGGCTGTGGTTGCATGTTCATCTCCGCTATCTCCGACTCCTCTCTCTGGGTAGATTCTGCGGATTCGCTCAGCTGAGGCTGGACGGCCAGCTGCCTCAGAGTAGTCGGCGCCGTTTGCAAGGAACTGCTGCTGGTGCTTGCTGGCTGGTAGTCCGTGTGGCTGCTCGTCGGGGAGCTGGTCTCCGTCGTGTGGACAACCTGTTGCTGTTGCTGCTGTTGCTGGGGAGCAACCAGCACAGGGGCACTGGCAGTGGTAGGCAGAACAGCGGCTGTTCTGGATTGTACCACGACACTCATGGGGCGAATGCTCGCTAAAGGAGTTTCGGCCCTTGCGGACATTGGTTTTATGTTGGCAGTCGGTGGCTCAGTGGTTGCGCTGACTCCGCTAACCCCAGCCAGTTGTCTTTGTAGCTGGGAGACTCTCTGAAGGAGAGCTTCCTTCTCTGCATGGACCTCTGCTTTCTCATGCTCCAAACGCGCGATTCTGCCCTCCAGCTGCGATTTCAGAGCCGTCAACCTGGCCTCATGCTCCGTGGTCTCGGACTCGGTCGCATTGGATTCTATCTTGGTCTTCAAGTCGCTCAATTCCTTCTCGTAGATCTTCTTCGATTCCGTCAGTTGCATGATCTTCGTCCGCGCTCCTTTCAGTACCTGCTTCGCGCGCTCCTCCTTTTCGACGCTGGATTTATTTATCACCTCGATCTCCTTCCTCAACGTGTCCATTTCGCCCTGCATTCCCGCTAGCTGACGCGTCAACTCGTCGATCTTCGAGGACAATTCTTGGTTTTCCTGGCGCAATTCTTGTCGGCCCTCTTCTCGTAGCTGATCCTCGCGCTCTTGGGATACTTGAAGCGCTTCCTCATTGGCCGCTGCAGTGCCCGCGACTCGGGATTCCTCGGTCTTGGTCTTTTCCTCCTCAACGGATTTGGCCAGCTCCTCGAACTGAGTCTTGTACTTCTTGGCTATTTTCCTGATCTGGAACTCCTTGTTCCTGATGTCCGTCAAGATAGCCTCCTTGTCGCCTAGTTCCTTTCGCAGACTCGCCAGGTCTTTCGCCTTGGATGTGGAGTCTGCCAGGGCTTCGGTCAAATCCTGACCCAGCTTCCGCGCCTCCTCCGAGACCTTCGTTACCTGCTCGCCTTGAGTCTGCACTTGTTTCTGCAATTGCTGGAGCTGTTCCTCGAGTTTCACCTTTTCTGCCTTGACCGCGTTCAACTCGTCGTTTCGCTTTGCATGGGTCTCTCGTTCCGAAGTCAGCAGCTTGCTCAGATTTTCTCGCTCCGTTTGCAGACGGCGCCAGTCTTCGGGGCTTGCCTTATTGGCCCTCTCGACCAAGACGTTTGCGCGTTGCCTCCATCTTGTTGCTTCGCCCTTCAGGCTGGAATTCTCTTGCATCAGTGCTTCGGTCTTTGCCGATAAGTCTCTAGCTCTGTCGCGCAGAGGTCCCACCTCTTCCGAGAGAGATGCAACTTTTGCACTGAGCTCGGTTACTTTGCTGCTGAGAGAATCTCTTTCTTCCCGCAGAATTCGGTTGGAATCGGTGATGGCGTTAAGCGTTTCAACTTTGCGCAACAACTCGGCATGCTTGGAAACGGTCACGACGTCTATTTCGGATTTCTCCCTTTCGGTGTTCAGTAAAGCCTCGGTCTCCTTCAGTCTTCTCTCCGCGACCTAGAGCACAAATGCCAGAATAAATTAAGAGAAATTGATGTACAAACTATCGACATATTTATTACTCGACACGTACTTCAACCTGGGATTTAAGTCGAAGATTCTCAGCTCGCAGAACGTCAAACTTAGCTACTGTCAGATCCTTTTCTCTCCTCAAATACTTCATCACTCTCAAAAGCTGCTCGGCCGATTTGGAGTCTTCGTCAGTGAAGCTGCGATTCATCGCTTCCAGACTCGTGTCCGGACTATCACGACTGGATAACTTGGATTGCTGAGACTGCATTATGGCAGAACGATCGCTCAACTCTTGGATCTGGTCATGCAGAAGTGCATTCTGCGCGTCGAGGTCTTCCATTCGCTTCTGCATCTCTTGCATCTCGTCGCGCAGCATTTGTTCTCTCTCCTTCCAGGCGGCTGTTTCCAATGCTAGGGCCTCCACTGCCGCGTTTCTTTCTTGTGTCATAGCAGACATCTTGTTCAAGGCTTCCTGAGATTCCTCCTTTAATTTCGCTAATGCCTAAAAAATGAAGATTTTGTGGTTTAGACAATAAATTAACGGATACTTACGATATAAATTTCGATATTAAATGCAACTTGTTATACCTGCAAATCCGCGGAATGCAGGGCCATCTCTCTGGCATATTTCTCTTCCGCTTCCTTCGCAGCTAAAGACGCGGTCTGAACGTCGCTCTTCAGCAATTCAAGCTCACCCTTAATTTCATCCATTTCTTCCAGGCTTTTCTCTGCATCCATCAGTTTTTCCCGTAACTCAGAGTCAGTTTCCAGACATCCATGAGACACCTTGGCGAGTTCCTCTTCCAGCATTTTGACTCTCTTCTCATAATTGGCCGTCTCCTGCCGCACGTCTCTCAACGTGGACTCCAACTCTTCCTTCCTTCTGTTATACTCAGCCGTAAGTTCTCGCACTTGAGTCTCGGCACTCTCAGCGATGTCGCAGTACTGCTGCGCTTGCTGACGAGCAGCTTTCAGTTGATCGGTCAGAGACTTCACCTCAGCCTGGCTTCCGGCAAGTTGGAGTTCGAGTTCCTTTAGTCTCTTCGCTAAGTTCTCGTCTCCAGTTATCGGTTTCGCTATGGAATGGGCAGCAGCTTGCCTCAATTTAGCGGAGAGCTCTTCGATGCGTTTTGCGTTCTCGGTTTCGGCAGCTCTAGATTGTTCAAGTTCAGCTCGAGTACGTTCGGCCAAAGCGCGCTCTTCCGCCAATCTTTCTTGAGCCGCAGTCAGCTGCTTTTCCAGGTGAGAAGCAAGTTCCCGGAACCGATCTTGTTCTTCCTGAAGACGTCTTCTGAGGGCAGCGCATTCCCGAGTCGCATCATCCAAACGCTGTTCAGCGCGTAATTGGCCTTCGGCCTGAGCTCGTTCGATGCTGGCTTTAATCGCCTCTACATCCGCCCTCAACAACGACTGCGTCTGCCTTTCTCGCTGTAGAACTTCACGTTCCTTCAGCAATCGGCCTTCGGAATCGCGCAAGAGCTGCCTCTCTTGTCTGATGTTCTCCAACTGCACTTCGGCGCGAGAGAGACGCGTCTGGGCAGACAGGGTCTCGTCTTTCAAGATCATGATGCTCTGCTCGTGTTTCCCTAATTTTCGAATACATAATGAAATTAATAATTTGCCAGGTGATGGGGATGTAACGGAGGAAATAATTATTAAACGTATAAAGTATGGATACGCACCAATTGTAGTACTATAGTTGTTACATTTCTCTTCCAGAACCTTAATCTGAGACTTATACGAAGCTACGTTGGCTTGCAAAAGATGGAACCTCTCGTTGGCGGAGTCCAACTGTGCCTTCAATCGGCAACAACGCGTAGAATTGCCTTCTGCTTCCTTGCGCAGCCTCTCTACCTCCTCGCCCATCATTTTTTCGTGTGCCGCTTTCTCCTTTTTATACGTGTCATATTCGTCAGAAACTTGTTTTAACTTACTCTCCAGTTCAGACACTTTTCTTTCGCTTTCCTTGTGTCTCTCCTCGATCTCGCGATTCTGGTTACGTTTTTCACTTTCGTTTTGTCTTTCCAGTGACGTGTCTTCGACATTTTCACCATCTTCCATTGTAGACTTTGAACCTTTTGTTTCAACAGTTCCTGTTTGGTTTAGACACTGTTGATACATGTTTTTGTACATGTCCCGCTGCCGCAGCAACCCCTCCAACATTTTTGCTTGCCTGTCTTGAGCTGCTTGCATGTCGTTCAACTGTTCCAAGTATCTGAAAAATCATCGTATAAAAGTAGTAAATATATATAGCGTTGTCACTCATTCATTAGTAACTTACCTGTCCAATCGCTCTTTCATTTCACCAGAATTGATTTCATCGGTGGCTCTTTCAATTTCTTCTTGTCTGGAAGACAATGTTCTGACTATTGATAATAATTTTTGGTTGTTCTCTTGTAATTCTTCGATGTCCCTGAAGGTAACTAGTTTTTTACTGATTATCTGTGACGAGGCAAGGTCGTCGGTCTCCATTGCGGAGGAGGACAAGTCGCCAATAGGAATTGCTCTTCCTCCCCGACTCTCCTGTACTTCTTTAAGAAGGAAACAGACCTACCAAAATATAAAATAAAATACACATATATAAGTTTAGATAACCAGTCTCCAGAATAACGTAACTTTTACTTGTTATGATAGTGTGAGTCTTACAAACCTGTCTAGCCAAATCTGCCAATTCTGTTTTTAATTTCTGATTTTCTCGAGTATGGTGGGTAGACGTTCTCGTTGCATCGTCTGCAACCTCGCGCAAGCGATTATTTTCTGATAAGAGTTCATCAAGCCGCGACGTCAATTCCGTCACATTTGCTACAGCAGCCTCATAATTTTCATTCTGCTGCTTTAGCAATGGAGCTTTTTCTTCTAATTCACGAAGGATAACATCCATCTGTGACTTCAGTCTCTCGTTTTCTTCCCGTTCAAAAGTTAATTCATTGCTCACCTCGATCAACTGAGTATAAATCTGCGTTAGACTAAGTCCCTTTTTGAGTATGCGACTAGTGACTGCAGCAGTTGGTGCTAACTGTTCTACGGCTTGATCCAGTCTCTCTAAAGTAAAACTTTTGATATGTTAATTTTTGTACATAACTTCGGTAAAAAAATAACTCATTTAAAAGAATATTACCTTGTTTAATATTCTTAAGCAAATCATTGGCGTGTTCAAGTTCCTTAGACAATTCGTCAATTTTAGTTTGCCTTTCAGCAAGTTCACGTTCATGGTTAAGTTGGAGTTCATTGTGCGTGGTCTCCAAAGCACCATATTGTTCTGTTGCATGCTCTAAGAGTTCTTGTAGTTCTTTCACTGCATTACTAAATTCATCCGCTTTAGCATTTGCCTCGTCAGACATTCCTTTGTAAAGATCTGCTAATCTTGTCTGAGCTCCCACTTCCTCACGATATGAGGCATGCATAGAAAGCTCATGTGTTCTCTGTTCCTCTAATTTTTGGGCAAGTTCTTCACACCGCCGTTGGAAATTTGTATTGGTCTCACGCAATTGTGCATTGGCTTCATTTGCGATTCGTAGTTCTTCCTCTCTTTGAGCCAATCGTGTGTCAGTCAATAGAGCACGTGCCGAAGCTTCAGCACGTACCGACTGTAACTCGGATGTCCTCTTCGCAAGTTCCTCTTCCAAACTAGCCATTTGTTGAGTCAACAGAGTCCGTTCTTGATCTAGTCGTTTTTCTCTGAAAATAACAAAAAATGAATGACAAAATAAGTTTGAATTGAAAATAATCTGTCACAAGAATACGTACTTAAAGTCCAAGGTCATTTCTCTACTGTGTACTTCTTCCATATCAGCAAGCGCTTGACATTTAGCAGCAACAGCGGTTTGTAATTGAGCACCAAGTGAATTAAGCTCGGTACGCATTCTTTCCACTTCGGCATCACGCCGCTCCACTTGTAAATGCAAGGTATCTCTCTCGTCAGCAGCTGCATCTCGTTGACGCCGAAAATCTGAATTTTCCTTTTCCAATCTGTACATCAAACACGATTCATAAGACGTTCAAGAAATAAGTATTTTCAAATAGTCCAAATTTGCGTGAATACTCATATACCTTTTAATCGTCTCCTGAAGCTTATAAATTTCGCTCTTGGCATCGTCAAGATTGCTTTGCAGTTCCTGCGTGAATTTCTCAGCTAAATTCAACTTCCCTTTACATTCTTCGAAATCTAGTTTCTGTTCATCGTATTCTTTTTTTAAAATGCCCCATTTCTGTTCTGTAAAAGATCGTACGTATACAATAATGGAATACAAAGTACGTAACACAATTAGAAATTTTCCTCTAGATTCAGAAATGCAATTAATAATTACTTCTGATACTACATGAAATAATAGATTGTCGAGAACCTCTAGAAGCATAACATTCCTTCGTTGATAAATATTTAGGTTATCTATGCTAAACGTATCTCAAACTTGAATGATAGGAGCATCTAAAATCGGTTAAACAAAAAATAATGAACTATTTATTAGAACCAACCAAGATTTTGTCGACTTGTCTCGAAAACTGCCTTGGCGGTGATGAATTCTTCAAACTTGTCGTTAAAGTACGACTTCAGTTTCTTGGCGATTCCATCGGGAATCTGAGATATTTCCTCAGCGCTCAAAATGTCCTGAAGTATATTGCGCTCGTTTTCCTCGGTCTCCATATTTCAAAATCGATGGAATATTGAAATTCCGTTACCTCTGACCTTCGGTATACAAGACGTGCTCGCTCAAAAATGCTTGGCGGTATAGCTTCTTCCTTCACCGGCATTTGCGTGAACGAGGGTGAATTTCAGGTATTCGCCATAGATGCAACGAGTAATAGAGAGTACTCACGGTCCAATTTAGACGTCATCGCGAGGTGCTGCCATCTAACGGCCCCTCGCCGAAAATGGTCGATTTTTATCATGAACAAGCTTCGTCTTAATCGATAAATTCAGACTACCTACTGTCGGTCTAAATTTCTGTGAAACTGAGTTCACACCTCGATTATAAAAAGAACCTAAAGCAGAGTTCTTGAATTAGTAGATAACGTCTGAATCTGTCGCGGAACAAGGATCGTGTCCACATTAAGTGTAAAAAATTTTTCAGTGGAGGGTCGTTAAACAACAGAATATGTAAAATGGACTTTCTGCTACTCTCAACCACTAACACATAAAAATACAAGTGTTCCTTTGATACGATAACAATCGGTAATGTCCTGAAATCATCGCCGCCGGAAACGAATAATTGAACCGCACATTTTGAGTGGAAAACGATTAATTTGAGCGATGCGCATACCATTACAGCTACAATGCCTGACAAATTTCAGATTCTGACTAAGTATTCCCACACTACCGCTTCACTTTTTACGAATATGGATTCCTCATAGACCTTCAAGTCAGGATCTTGAACTTCAAGTCGAGTGAAAGAGAAGGACACGGAAATAATTTTCTTCGTGAGAATACGAGTCACCTAACTAGGAAAAATACTCCAAACCTAATTACCATGAGTTTATCCCCAGATTTCTTGCCCCAAAGAGGAATTTAAATGAAAACGTTAATTGCTGATTGATAATCGCTTTAAACAAGGCATTAAATTCCACAAAAATACGGGTCTCGTTTCCTTCTCGTTCCCTGTTAGAACATTAGGTAATGGATATGCGCCGTAAAACGAAGGAAAAATTGATTGTTCGAATTCATTGCGAAGCAACACCTTCTTTAAGGTGAAGTGAAACACGTCGAGGAACTTGATCGACGTCGATAAAGAAGATTTTTCTAAATGCCTACGTTGCCGACGTTCGTTTTTACATTGACAGCTGTGTCGAATTATATTGGATATTATACCAAATGCCATACTCCACCTGTCGTTTTTGTACAATAAACATCAAGAAATCGAAGTAAAACTCCAGAAATCCTCTGAATTCATGTTTTCTGGGGCCCTAATTGCCTGCAAAGGGACACCCTGCGTCATCTGTGATTTCCAGATCAATTAAATTTTCCCGCCAGGACCTTGTATTCCCATTGTTTTAGCATAGAAGCCCATACAACACTTTTTTTACCTTTATCTCGTTTAAATGCGAGTTTATCGATTATCAGAATGTTCTAAATTGTTGTAAAATTGTCCTGACCCTTTCGTTTTTCATATCGGAGCCTTCGATAATTGTATATTGATCGAAATATGAGAGCTGGACGCTATTTTGGTTCTGGTCTGGGCTAAGTTAAACATTTTTTTTCAAAAATCCAAATTTTGAATGTGTCAGGACAATTCTTAGATGATCAGGAGTGACGTGTCAAAGTTTCGGACAGTTTGATGTAATACCCTTAAAAAAAAGTGTTGTATACGAATCGACTGATTTGAAGGGGGTTTCACTTCACCTTAACACGTTGACTGCCACGTCACCCATATTCGGGTGACATAGCAGTCAAATAAAATGCGCGTGGTAGTCAACGTGTTAACGTAGATTGGACGCAAAGTTTGTTACCTAGCAACGGTAACCATTGTTGACCACCTCCAGCAGAGTACACCCGTAATCTTGGCATTGTTACCTCATCGTTACCTTACCACGCGTTGTTATCATTAAACTCGGTGGAGTTTCACGCCAAATATACACTTACATACGTCGTATCGAGTATACGCCAGATCTGATGGAGATTTCGTAATCGAAATGTCAAACGTCACCTATAACGAGCTCTGGAAAAGCACTCAGTCCGCTCTGCAAGAAATAATTCGAGCAGACACGATTTTGCAAAGCTCGGAACCGCACAAAGACCGAAAAAAAGCTCACTACGACGTGGCGGATCTTTACGTGAGATATGTCGTTATTTGCAACAATCTTAACGAGTGCTACGACCAAATCGTCCAGCCCCAAAAAAGACTCGTTATTAGAAAGCTCCTAGACTCGACTTTAGGCAGAGCCGTTGAGTTAAAACACGAGCTCGTCGAGATCGACCTTTCCGAGTATAATTACTACGACGATGTACTCCTCAAATATAACATATTACCCCAGGAGGCTGAGATACAAGTGCCAACGTATTTCCTACGAGAACGCGAGAAGGAGATAGCCGAAAGAAGGAAGTTCATACAAGACACCCTGAGGAATTTGGGAACTCTCGAGGAAAAGCCTATTCCGAAAATAATGACCGAAGCTGAAGCCATTCGGATGATACAGGTCATCATGTGGGAATAAATTCGACACGTAACATGCTTTGCAAAAAAATTCTCCCAGCACTTGTGTGATTTCTTACATTATTACATAAATTCCCCTTTTTGCCAGAGTTCAATTGCTGTTGATGTTTTGACATCCATTTTATGTCACATGCTCGCATACGCATCAGGTTTTCTCGCTGTAGATCAGTAGATCCTAACGTCATAAATTATGTGAAATGTATATACAAACATGAATTTAATACGTATTTAATTTCTGTGTTAATTTAAAGTTTTCAAGCCACTGTTAAAAATATTATCTAGCTAGTAATATTTACATGAACGTAGATATATACGTTTGAACAATGTCAATCCATTATGCATATATATGGAATCGGAACTGCATGTGTAATCATATTTAAATAAAAATTATCGTAACAGAAAAACGAACGAGCTCGACAAGGTCGCATGAGATTTCAATTCATGAAGGAAATTTGCGAGATAAAGGATAGATCCATAATGAAATCGGAGCCAGCAGGAAGTGACAAAGCCAGTGGAACGGCGGCGATTTTAAAAATCCAAAAAGTCTGGAGAGGATACATGGCAAGGCGTGAAGTGAAAAAGAGACGCATCGAGGAGATGTTTCTGATAGGTGATTGATCGATTGCGTAAAATCTTGTACTATTAAACGTAAAATGACCGATTCATCCTGTATTGCCCTGCATTTTGAAGGTATGCTCCAGCCGAGTCAAGTTATCACGGAAAGTGTGAGGCAAATTGAACAAACCAAGCTGCGGAGACACGAGAAACAGCTGATGTTTCAAGAGTGCTATGAGAAACTTGTGGTCGAAACGGAATCGAGGATTCGCAGCGAAAAAACAGCCCTCATCGAGGAGAAACTTAGAACGGATATTCGAAATTGGATCAAGAACTGTTTTGAGCGAACTGGAAAGATCCCGGATCTACCATCAGCTGAGAGCGGTGGATCTCGATTGATATTTAGTCGACAGGTGAATTAGAATAATTAAGCATAAAACAGCCTAATAAGATGATTATCTAACTTATGATTTCAGGACTCGGATAGCAACTTGAGCAGGTCCAGTGAGGTATCGTCGAAGAAATCTAAAAAATCGAAATCAAAGGACGAGGAGTCGGAGCAATCGGAAGAGGAGTCCGATCCAGGATTCAAGCCCATCCCCTCGAATTTCCTGGCAGAAATTATACAGGCTGATCAGGAATATCAGGATACGTGGAAAGATAAGGACGAGTCGATGAATTTCGCGCAGGAGCCATACCTCGATATGATCGAAGACGAGAAGACGAAACTCGTAGTAGATGAAGTTCGGGTTGTGGTGGACGAGGCGATGAGAGGTGATATTATTTTGTATTCATCTTAGATTTTTCATTTTCTAGAAAATCGAGATCGCAGGAGAATTACTTCAGGATGAAAGTTGACGGTATCTCAATCCCACATTCAATTTACAGAGGATATCGAGGCTTTACAGATCGCCTTAGACAGAGACATGGGAATAAAAGGTAAACGCCAGAAACCGCCAGCGAAGAAGGTGCGTCGAAGCGGTAAGAAGAACAAGAAAAAAAAGGAAAAAGACCTTACACCGGATAGATCAACGGAATCGCTCCTGGAAGAACTCCTAGAGAATGGAATAGTCAAGTTTCACCCTGAGATTCGATTGAGTAGCTTTAAAGGCGAAAAGTCTTACGCCAACTTCGATCTTCGGGAAGCAGATAAAGACCCGCTTCCGAGTCTAGGTAAACATATGATAAATCGACGGTTCGTTGAAATTCGTCTAGGGTGGAATCTAGTAATTCATTTTATATTCTCCGGATGTTATTTCGCTGCGATTTTCAGGAGATATCAAACAGGTGATAACCGAATATTGCATTATTCCTCTCGGCAACGAAACCATCAGAGAGCTCACTCCTTTGGTGAGATCTGTCCTGATAACAGGACCACAGGGCAGTGGGAAAAAAATGTTGGTAAACGCAATCTGCACCGAGCTGGGGGCCACATTGTTCGATTTGACTCCTGCAAACATTGCTGGGAAATATCCTGGAAAGCCTGGCCTCATTATGCTGATGCATTTAATATCAAAGGTAAAGTTACAGCGTTTCTCGTTGGAATCATCTACCGATACGACATTTATTTTGCAAAGGTCTCCCGATTACTGCAACCTTCGGTGATATTCATGGATGGAGCGGAAAAGCCTTTCGTAAAGAAGGTACCTAAGACGGACAAGACAGACCCGAAACGACTGAAGAAGGATTTGATTAAATTTGTGAAGAGCATCATGAACGACGACCGAATTATCGTAATCGGTACCTCGAGTGCTCCATGGGATGCGGACCAAAAGCTTTTGTTTCAAACCTATGACAAAATTATTTACGTTCCCAGACCAGACTACGGTACCATGTCCCTGATCTGGCGAGATCTGCTATTCAAGGTATTGAGAAAATATTAAAAATATTGCGTATGAGATGCACTTTTCGAAAATTGCAGTACGCAGGAATTAGCAGGCAGTTTGACATTTCGTCAATGACCAGAGCCTGCGATGGATATACCATTGGAAAAGTGTTGGAGGCTATTAACGAGGTATATTGACTTGCTAGCCGTCTCATGGCAGTCATGATTATTAGCATCGATACTTATTCTAAAAAATATTAAAAAAAATACAGATTATGACCACAAAGAGGATGGTCCAGCTGAGAGTCCAACCGCTTACGCACGGAGAACTGGTGAATGCCTTGAGCTTGAGAGATCCAGTTTATCGCGAGGAGGAAGACACGTTTTTGGGTGAATATTTAAAAACTGATACGTCTACAGAGCCATTTGATAATTTTTTAAATGTTTAAAAATTATCGGGTAACTTGTAGCTTGGTTGACTAAAACCCCTATGGCGAAGAAGAAGCAAAGAGCGATAGAACTGGAGTTGCAGAGGCTCGAAGAAGAAATGGAAAAATTGAAGGCATCCGGAAAGAAGTAAAGGCGATAAAAATGTCTACTATAATTAACGTCAAGGGAGTTGTTGGTGCAATCCTTGCTCGATGAAGAATGAGTTCCGGGAGCGCAAAAATGAATTCAATGATTTTCCATATCATTGTCTAAACGGAGTCACGATTCTGTCATGCATCGGTCAGCTGAATTCAATCTAATCGATGTGTCTATATTTATTTAAACTTTGCCCTCCAATCAACCAATTCGCACGTGGTCGGGATAAGCGTGTCTGCCGCTGATGCAGATATAGGTCCATGTGCGGATGAAATTTCAAAGCTGAGAGCAGCACAGATTCCACGAGAAAGCTTTGCACTGCGATATGCAAATGGAATAATAGAAAGAGACATTTAATAATTTTCAGGTTTAAAATTCCCGATTTCGACCGTCAGCATGATTTGAGTGTCCTTTGAGTCCTTTTGCAGTGAAATTACGTCAACATGAGTCCGACAAAAGGAATAAAATAAAGCGAGTAACGTCAAGCGTTGCAGATTTCCAACAATACATAAAGAGATTATCAGACGTTTTGACCGGGTCATAGCGGTATCGAACCATCTTTGAACTTTTAGAAATCGAATCATGCGTTCTGAATGAGAAACGTCCGACGTCGAGGCATCCTCTGTGAAGTTGGAAAGTTCCAATTCCATTTTTCGATAGTAAATCATTTCTCGTCAAAGTCCTTACTCATATCTCACTTTTAGCGTTAAAAGACGTATTTTAGAACACTGTTAAAAGCGACCCTACTCGTGTCTCGCTTTTAAACCACTTTTATAGAAAATCCTTAAAAGAAGCTATATAAGATGTATTTTAGCAGCAATACCTCCTCATACCCTCTTTTAAGCTTCTTTTTAAGCGCTTGTAAGATAAAAGTGAGCGACTATTCCCTAAAAGTGGGTAGGGGGACTTTTAAACCACTTTTAGCTGTCAAAATCATACATCAATTTTTGACAGCTTTTAGATGTCAAAATCGTACATGAAAAATGGAATGCATTAACGACATTTTTCCCAAAGCAAAAGCTCGCGAAGTGAACACAGGGAATCAACTAAATACGAGGGACTTTTGAAGTCGAATTTATCGTTCTTGGCTAGCCAAGAAATTGGGCTTTGGTTCCGGCTTTATTCTGTCAAACTCGCTTCCATTTTTGCGACAAAGTTCAGCAGACTCTGAACTTTTGGTATACAAAAAACGCATGCACTGAGCACGCGGAGTGCATGCGCGTAACGCAGTCGTCACATTTTTCCCACGCTGTCATATTACATATCGTAAGTTCGGCCATTTAACTAAAAGCGGCCATAAAAGAAGGTATGAGTATGCCGTCTTTTAACAGCGGTCTGATCATCTATAACTAAAAAACGTTTAAAAGCGCTGCTAAAAGTGGGATATGAGTAAGAGCTCTCGGAGTTTGAATCTCAAATATTTCAAATACTCCGTTTTACAAGCATGAATGTACTTGACGCGATCTTTCGGAAAAACACGGCTCCTTGTTATCAACAAGCTTTGACGGTTGCAAAGAGTCAATGGACCCTGAAAGCTCTTTGAACCGTCTAATTGAATTTCGATCAAGTCAGGCAAGATTGGCCGTTTACTCGCATTATGGTCAACACGTCTAAGGCACATGTCGCGACTTCTGAACCATCTCGAGATCAACGGCACGACAGGTCGGGGAACGTTTTGACCGATGAATAAAGATCTCGTTAAGGCTAGGCGAGGTCTCAGAAGTTCAATCTAGACTGTCAGCGACTTAAGTGTCACCAGCCAACAGGATCTTTCTCCATCGCCGGAATTAGCATTCCATAACTCTCAATGTCGACCCCCGTTTTGATTCGGATGAAAATAATGAGCATATAATAACTAAAATAATAATGAACATATAATAACTAAAATAAGAACAAAAGTAATACTAAACACGATCGACTGGAAACGTTCCAATAGAATTTAAATTTCCAAAACCCGTAGTCGAACGTAAAGACGCGATTTGCCAGCTTTCTCTTGTGAAATTGCCCGAGTAGCAGTGGAAAGCAGCAATCGCAGCTTCATTTCTTCATACCTCAAGGAAAAGTCAGAAAATTTTCCGAAAATTACCGAGGAGGTGGCCTACGACACGGAAAACTGGGACGGTGGACCCTTACCGGCGAAATTTCGTGCGCCTTGCGGAACGCGCGGAACGCCTTGCGGCACAAAGAGGAACCACATCGTTCACGGTCTCGACCGAGGCCGGCAGACACTGAGGGGGAGAACCACGGAAGGAATCATCGAAGAAAGTGCCTGCAGAAGATCGTAGGTGCATTTAGTAAGTAGCTCAAAAGTCTGTCCGTGACGTGCGCCGCCCCTCGAGTCCCACCGGCGATTAAAAATGCGTAAAATCGGCAAATACGCGTCGAGCCGAGGAATAGATCCCGAGGTTGGCCCAGACGGCGGCCATGTTGGCTGCTCGGCCAATAGCGAGGGTCCACGCGCGGCGGCCCAGGAGAAAGGGTCGCGTGCGGCCAGTTCCAATGGAAAGGACGCGCGTCCTGAGGACCCGGTGGGCCTCGGCCGTGGACGGAATTGTTCGCCGATGGAAGATACTGGGGAATGCGAGGATTTAACAGAGAATGGAGCCTCCTCCGTGGAATTTTTCCCTCTCAACGTGCAATCGGCAGATTCTTCCGCTACGGAGAAAGACAGGGAGGTCGCTGGTGGGCGCTTAGGAAGGGGAAGCGAGAAGCCGGTATCGATCTTCGCATGGTTCGAGCGCGTTGCGACGCACGCCGTGGGGGCGCGATAACCGGCGCGTTATGTAAAGAAGGGAAGTCGCGCGACATGTGACCGACGCGTGCCGATTTTCTTTTCGGACTGGTCTGTTTTATCATTAATATTTATCGCGAGCTCGGTTTTAATCATTACGGATAAATATAAACAAGGGACATGTGTACGTTTACAGGTTAGCCGTACGTCACACTCCGAAGAGTAAGTATTAAGAACTCTATCGCCCCAATTAAGTGAAATTACACCGTGAATGAGGTAAAGATATCGGTAATTGCAAGTAATTCATTCCTCCCCGTGCTATCTCCAAACCGGCTAATATATCGACAGTCGTCATCGAAGTAACATCTCTAACCTTGCTGATATTCTCCGGTAAGCGGAAAAGTACATCATTCAAGGAGCTTCATAGAATACATGCAAATATAGAAGTTCCGTATCTATGCCAGGATTATCACAGCCCCCATTGAGCCTAATCGAATTAACCCGCACCGATGCGCGCGCATGACTTTTCGGATACGTAGGACGAGATATATAATGGAAGAGCGTTTCGAACCTTTCTCGAAAGTGAAAGGGTTGTGTGTGGAAGAAAGGCAGAGGAAGGATGTAGCGGTGCACCGACTGTGATAACTACCAAAGAATTCAGAAGTCTCCATAGAGGTCCAGAAGGATACGGACGTTCGATGCTCGATAAATAGTATGATAGCCAACGAATGGCGGCGCTGTAATCATCTCTCCATTTCCCTTAATCTTATGGCGATATATAGCGAATTGCATTCTTTCTTTATCTTACATCCAATACTCGTCTTTCTGTATGCATCTCTCTTCCTTCCGTATGTGAGATATCGTTGGCTAACACATGCGATCCGTCTTTTACCCCCATCTCTGGTTTGTTAACCGACTTTTAGAGCATCAAGCGCTAACATAGGATCTGGGCTTCTATGGGACTTCTGAATTCTTTGTAATTACCCACGAGGCAGGGTTGGTCAGGGACGCGTCATTCGCAGTTTTTTACGTAAAATACGTAAGGGAAGTATTTTACGTAAAATCCAAGTAAAATACCTAATAAATTCCAAGACAAAGATGGCGGTACTGTAGCCTCACTTTTTCAAAACGGTCAAAGTATACGTTACTCGTGAATAAACATTTTAATAAAAAAAAGAAAGAATAATGGCAAATTGGAGCGAACATTAAAAAGATCTAGGCTTTACATTCCAGTTTTCCATACATTCCATGGATAATTTTGAATGTTAAGCGTATCAGGAATAAGAACTGTAGAAACGTAAAGTGCCATATTCATGTAATTTACCTCACGTATGAAATTTGTAAACTAAAATACCTAGTAAATTACTGTAAAAAACTACGTAAATTACCTAGGGTATTTTACTTACCCAACCCTGCCGCGAGGTTACGCGCGCAAGTCGCCGGTCGTGATAATCGAAAGGTTATGTAAAAGAGGGAAAAGAACGGGCGACACGTGACCGAGGCATGTCCAGGGAATAAGAAGGGAGATTACGGCGGCGCGAGGGGGTGACTGGCGCGTTAACCCGCCTCGGTCGATTTTTTTTTTGCGAGTCCAGGATCATTGGGAGTCTCGGCATCACGACGGCGCCGGCGCGCGACCACGCGCGCGGCCGGCACGGCCAGCAATGGTGGCGCGACGGTCGCGCGTGCCGGGAAGTAACGGATCGTTCGGGGTCTGCGCGTGCGCGGCCCGCGGGCGCGCGCCCATTGGTCGGATCCACATGGGCTGATGTCAGACCACGGGCCGGGACCAATTCACTAATAAAGAGATGCCCGCTCGCGAGACGCCAGCTAGTCTTTAGTGTCGCGTAGGGACGCTCGAGCCGGTCAGCTCAGGACTTTCCGTCGAGCTCGGGAAACGAAGCTTCTCGACCCACTTCGACCTCTCGACCGAAGAGTCCCCGGGAGTCGAACCACCTCCCGTAGCTCGTTACCCAGGATTACTCGCAGCGCGTCAGGTAAGCGACAAGGATCCTCGCTCCCTTATATTTATTTACCTCCGCGAATCGTCTTCCACGCGACCACCGACCGTGCACGTTGTCAAGAGAGTATGCCCGGGAACAATGGCGGTCCGCGACGCGCCGTCCCCACTTACCTCGGGAATCGCCGTTGAGTTTTGGTTAAACCTTGTCAGGTTATATGACACGCTATCCGCCGGTCGGGACGCTGCGGCGGCAACAACGGGTCATCTTTCGATGGGTTATGCGGACTCCTACGGGGATAATACGCAGGGAGGATTTAAACACGGTAGGACGATTCGAGGTTATGTGCGACGCGCGGTTTGGAGATCCAAGCCGCCGGTTTCACGCCGGGGATTTGTCGTTGCATCGTTGATGGGACTTTCGGGTATTGGCGGCTTCCGGGCGCCGGCAAAGCGGTATAACTTCGCCGGGTGATCGTCGAGAACGGAGACAATGCGGCAAAAACGACAAAGCGGGGACTATTAACCGTGTCCGACCTTTCCCTTTTCATAGTTTCCGAGAAGAGGAGCGAAAGCCGGTGAGGGAGCCCTGCCGTTTACCCGGGGGATAAGCGGTGGATGTAATTTAACGCCTCACTGTCGGACGCGATAGCGCTCTCGGGGTCGTTAGAGAAATTAAATTGAATTAAGTGATATTAAAACTCTCGAAGATTCTCGACGGGTCGATTAAGCCGCCTGGGCATGAGTCGATTAATCTACTCGGGTGGCTCGGAAGGCGGAGGACCCTCCGAAGGAGAAATTCCTATACCATGCGCAGGTGGTCAGCCTGCGTCCATGGAGTGTTGTCTTAGCCCGATTTCACACGTACCGGGGACCGACCCGCATTGGACATCCGATAGCCTGTCAAGACTGCAATAGCAGCTTTCCCACGTATCATTTCCCGGACAAGTCGGATATCCGCGTCGGAATTTAAGAAAACGGAAGCATTCACCTTTATCTGTCCTGCGGCAGTGGAGAAATTCGTACGAACTAAACCGAATAGAATATGGACATCCGATAGCATGATTCGTGAGACTGCATAGCAGCGTTCACCCGTATATTGTTTAACGGATAAATCGGATATCCGCGACATAATGTTAGAATTAATTCATACGTATCAAATCGAATATCTACGTCCGGTAGCATTCACACTTATCCCTCGGCAGCGGAGAAATTCGTGCGAACCAAACCCGTGTTTCGAATATCGACGTCGAGTAAGAGTCGGAAACGTGTGAAAGCCTTCTTAACGATCTAACGTCGATGTCGGGCCCCCCTGACACGAGTGAAATCGAGTTTACTCGAGGCGCGACCGGCCGAAACAGCTGACGCCGCTGCGGCGCGATCGAAGTGCAACGGCGGTGCAACCGAAGTGCATCCGTGAGGGCCGCAGCTGTTTAAAATCAAAGAGGATTTGGCTAAATAGATTTATGGGAAACCCGGGAGCTGCCGGAGGAACGCGCACCGTTTTATACGGTTTGGGGGAAGGGGTCACGCCGATTGTCTCGATTTTTTTCCTTGAATTTCATTCCTCTTTGTTTAAAAAAAAAATATACGAAAAGTAGGAGAATTCGAATCGCGTCTCGATTTTTTTTCTCCTGAATTTCATTCCTCTTTGTTTAAACGAAAAGTATACGAAAAGTAGGAGAATTCGAATCGCGCCGTCTCGATTTTTTTTTCCAAACTTCATTCCTCTCTGTTTAAAAGAAAAAAAAAAATCGAAAAATAGGAGAAATCGATTCGCGCTGGTTGTTCGGTTTTTTTTTTAACTTTATTTTTCTCTGCGTAGGAAAATTCGAGAAACTCGAAAGAGTCCCATCTGACCTACCTCAATGGCCTTGACATCTGCCGAGTAGGAGTCGCTCTCGATTTCGGAGGCGTCGACGATCGATCGCGTTTCCTCTCTTAAGGTGAAGTGAAACACGTCGAGGAACTTGATCGACGTCGATAAAGAAGATTTTTCTAAATGCCTGCGTTGCCGATGTTCGTGTTTATATTCACAGCTGTGTCGAATTATAGTGAATATTGTACCAAATAGCATACTCCATCTGTCGTTTTCGTACAAAAAATATCAAGAAATCGAAGTAAAACTCCAGAAATCCTCTGGATTCGTGCTTTCTGGGGCCCTAATTGACTGCAGAGGGACCCCCTGCGCCATCTGTGATTTCCAGGTCAATTAAATTTTCCCTCCGAGACCTCGTATTACCATCGTTTTAGCATCGAAGCGCATACAACACTTTTGCCTTTATCCCGTTCAAATGCGAGTTTATCGGTTACCAGAGTGTTCTAAATTGTCCTGACCCTTTCGATTCTCATATCAGAACCTTCGATAATTATATACTGATCGAAATATGAGAGCTGGACGCCATTTTTGTTCTGGTCTGGGCTAAGTTAAAAAATTGTTTCCAAAAATCGAAATTTTGAATGCGTCAGGACAATTCTTAGATGATCAGGAGTGACGTGTCAAAGTTTCGGACAGTTTGGTCTAGTACCCTTTAACAAAAGTGTTGTATTCGAATCGACTGATTTGAAGGGCATTTCACTTCACCTTAACGTATGCCGATATCAACGGAGCCGGTCTCGATAAATATTTAGGAGTCTCGAAGGCGTCCGGAGATATTCCTCGCGATTCATCCGTTTGCGTAGTGGAAAACTACACCTTGACACCCGTGATACGCGAGTCCTGGATTTACCTTCCCGGCCGTGTCTCGTGTCCCGTATTTTTCCTTTTCTATACGCGGTCGGACGAGCGTCACGGGCTCCATCCGCGTTGTTTTTACGCATTTACCCGTCGACGATGCCCCGCGATTTTTCCAAGCCACTCCTGTTCGGCAAAAAGACATCGTCGAAGGGCATCCTCAAACGTGGCGGCGGTTTTTTCGGTTTTTTCCTTTCGCTTTCCAGCGACGCGACCCGAAGATCGGCGGAAACTACGGAGAACGCTTCAACCGGCGCTGATCGTGTTCGCAAAAAAAAAAAACAGAAATTAATCTTGTATCTTTCCGACTATTAAGTAGGATCACATGATTAACGCGTGCGAGGATGAGATCACGAAGTCGTGGATTCTCAATCAATCTGCGGATTCTTAAAATTGCGGCAAGAGGGCCGCCGGAAATGTGGATGCAGACGAACCGACTCGTTGCGGCGCTGCGGCTCTTCCGCGCGGTTGTGACGAATCGGAATATTTGCGGCGATAAAAATACCTCGCATTCGGTTATTCTTAATTAGTTTGCCGATCGACTGTCGGTTCGGCTGATAATGGCCGAGACTGCCTGTCGCGGTTGTGCAGATATAAATGAACGCGCGAGACTACTCTGGTGCATGGAGAGAACGCGCAATTGCGCGAGTGCGTCGTTACTTGGGAACGAAGGTACCCGTGCAATCCTGCAAATACGTCGGTGTGCGTAAAATTGAGCGAATATCTCGGTACGCTTAAGGTGAAGTGAAACATCCTTCAAATCAGTCGATTCGAATACAACACTTTTTTTTTTAAGGGTATTAGACCAAACTGTCCGAAACTTTGACACATCACTCCTGATCATCTAAGAATTGTCCTGACACATTCAAAATTTGGATTTTTCAAACAAATTTTTTTACTCAGTCCAGACCAGAACCAAAATGGTGTCGAGCTCTGATATTTCGATCGATATACAATTATCGAAGGATCTGATATGAGAATCGAAAGGGTCAGGACAATTTTACGACAATTTAGAACACTCTGGTAATCGATAAACTCGCATTTGAACAGGATAAGGGCAAAAAAAGTGTTGTATGCGCTTCTATGCTAAAACGATGGGAATACGAGGTCTCGGAGTGAAAATTTAATTGACCTGGAAATCACAGATGGCGCAGGGGGTCCCTCCGCAGTCAATTAGGGCCCCAGAAGGCATGAATCCAGAGGATTTCTGGAGTTTTACTTCGATTTCTTTATAATTATTGTACGAAAACGACAGGTGGAGTACGCCATTTGGTACCGTACCCAATATAATTCGATATAGCTGTCAATATAAAAACGAACGTCGGCAACGTAGGCAATTAGAAAAATCTTCTTTATCGACGTTGATCAAGTTCCTCGACATGTTTCACTTCACCTTAAAATTCCGTGAGTACGTCTTTGTGCGTAAAATTGAGCGAATATCTCGGTACGCTTAAAATTCCACGAGTACGTCTCCGTGCGTAAAATTTCGTGAATACGTTTGCGCGGTCAGAAAAGCGCGATTACGTCAGTACGCGTAAAATTGCGCGAATACGTCGGTGCGCGCGCAATTCGCAAGTACTCACCCGGTCGTCATTCAAGCTCCTCGACCTCGACGCGTCGTCGTCAAAACCGTCGCGGCATATACATTCGATTTTCACAGCGATTACGTCAAAGCCGTCGGAGATTATCCTAATGGGACGCGGCCGATCGGCGAGCGGATCAATATTTGCTCGGTCATATGGAGAACATGTTTGATTAGACAAATATACCGAGGCCTTTTAGCTCCTCGCTAGAAATTCGGAAAAGCCATGTCCACGTGCTCGTCGGAGGACTCGACACTTTTTCCCGCCTTTTATCACCTTTTTACCTTGCCGAGGGAACAATGTAAATATCGTCGGCAGTGTTACGTCGCGTTCGCGTCGCCACTCGGGACGGCCGTGTCTCAAGATCGAGTTTGCGTTCCTGAATGAGTGCATTTGAAATTTTAATCCACTGCCCTCTTCTGCCCCCTGGCACTGATTATAATAATTGCCGTGTAACCCGCCGATCCACTTTGCGTAAATTAGCCGAGGCCTCACTCCTCGATTTCGTGGACAGAGAGAGGTGGGACTGGGTCGATCTTTCGTCGATCTTTGGTCGATCTTTGGTCGCTCCTTCGTCGATCTTTCGTCGATCTTTCGTCGATCTTTGGTCGATCCTTGGTCGATCTTTGGTCGGGATGTTTTTTGCGAGCACATCGGGGTTACCTGGATTTACCTTCCATAAGGTATCCTCGAAAGGGCGACCTAGATAGACGGGACGCTGTTTCACTCGCTGGGTCCTTCTTCGTGTCCCGGTCTAGCTTCCTGCCCTGGGAAACGTCTCAATCCGGCAATTAGGGATAAGCAAATTGCGACACGCGATCGCCCACTTGCGGGAATTGTCTTGCACCGAGCTCGAGAGGAGCCGCTTTCGGTCTGAGACTTCCGCCGACCTCTTCTCTTGAATTCCGACCTCGGGGTATTTACCAAGGCACCGAGTCACGAGATATATTAAAATGGTGATCTTAACGCTTTTGAGGTTATGGGAGGTTTTGCATTTTTTTGACCGTCAAGGACTCCTATCGGTGCCGAAAAAAATTTTAAACGTGCGCACAACCTGCGGTTTACTTGCACAAATTAATTCCTTTCCCTCTTAAACCCTTACCAATCGGAACAATGTGAAACTACGAATAAAATGATTAACGATCGTTCTCACCTTAAAGATAACATTTGCGCCAATTTTCTCTGTCATATTTGTCATCGGTGGGTCAAAATACATGGGTATACGAAGTTTCAAATTATTCGGTGTGCGCTTTTCGGGACTTCACTCATAAAATTTTGCCGAAGTACACGATACAGGAATAATCGCACCTCAAGAAACTGATAGCGATTACTTCGGTTATCCGGCGTCGAGGACGCGAAAACTCGGATCGAATTCCGCGCGACGCGAAGAGAATTCCGCGGATTGCTCAAGAAACGCCGCCTGACAAACAAGTTTCTCTTACCTCGACTTTGACTTGTACGATGATCGAATTAAATAATTCATATCGGGGGGAACCGTTAGTCTGAAATTGTCAGACGTTTTCTTGCGGGCTGAAAAAAATTCATTTAGTGCTCGGGAGTGTCTGCACGATTTCGTCAGGAGATGCGAAATTGTCAGACGTTTTTTTGCGGGCTGAAAAAAATTCATTTAGTGCTCGGGAGTGTCTGCACGATTTCGTCAAGAGATGCGCCAAGGGGGAGGGTCGAGTGTCGCACAGAGCGCGGCGCGGCGATGCCTCGACGGTGACAAATCAACCTGAAATGCGATTAATTATGACTTAACCGTGGCTTAACCACATGCGTCACTTTCGCTGCAGTCCTGATTCGTTATTCATCCTCGACGCGCCGACGCGCCGCGCTCAGTAGGACGCCGGCCTTAAAGGAGATCGCCAACTTCCGGGAGAAGTGGCGAGGAACTCCGTCTTCGCCATTGGACGACTTTCGACAACCGTCGCCCCCCTTGGAGGGAGTCGGAACTGGTCGCGCCGGTTCTTAGACGGAATAATAGAGGAAAAAGGAAGTTCGCGAGAAACGTAATAACCTGCTCCGGTGCTGCTCCGACTGGTCAAGGTCGGAGGATTTGTTGAGAACGTGGCACCGGTCGGTGACGTCGACTCATTTTCTAGGTTAAGTACGGTCGAGGGGGGGGATCTTTCGCACCGCGCAGGTGGATTCGCAATTTTTCTACTTTCCCCTGGTATGGCCATGTTTTTCGACTATCCCTTGGATCGGCCATATTTTTGTGATTTTTCGACTTTTCCCTGGTTTGGCCTCTTTTTCGACTATCCCTTGCATCGACCATATTTTATGGCGATTTTTCGACTTTTCCCTGGATTAAGAAACTCGGTAGAGTTTCGCACCAAATATATATATAGAGGCGCGAAACTCAGACCTAGTCATTATCTGCGATGTTCAGCCTGGCGTGTCAGATTGGACAATGAATGTTGTTTTCGTCCAATTATTAGTGATTTTTCGACTTTTTCCTAGTGTGGCCACTTTTTCAATGATTTTTTCTACTTTCTCCTGGATCGGTCATATTTTTGCGATTTTTTTTTTACTTTCATCTGGATCGGCCATATCTTCGCGCCCTCTGCACCTCTTGCGCTTTTGCAACCCATGCCACGGCGATAAGAAGCTGCGTCGAGCTTCGGTTCCGCGAGGCGTTCCCAAGGCGTGATTCACGAAAGCCGATAGGAGCATTTTTTCTCCGGATTCTTATCGGCCTGGAAGTTGAAACGAGCCGAGCTCGAGAAAGAGAGAGAGAGGGAGGCTTTGCCAACGTTCGCCGATTTTCTGTCCGACTCTTAAGGCACGCGCGGGCCATTCTTTGGTGGACTTTCGGCCGTTCCTTCCTCACTTCCTCCAACGGCGCAGCAATTAACGAATTCCCAGCAATTCGCGCATCATCCCCGAGACCCTGACCAAAGGGTAACGAGAATCGCGGTCGGTACCGAAGAGTAAAGTATGTCCGGCCGATCGCGTCACGAGGTCACGTGGGACCAATCGGCGATTGGTTAAACGTTCGGATGGCTTCGCGGCAGGTTATTTGAATACTAAATTAACCGTGCACGGTCTGAAACGCGCGGCTGGCAAAATCTGTCCATCTGTAGACAAAGCGTCATCCTCGGGAGAACCATGCCGGTTTATTTTTTACACCGTTAAGGTGAAGTGAAACACATAGATTAACTTGATCAACGTCGATAAAGAAGATTATTCTAAATGCCTACGTTGCCGACGTTCGTCTTTATATCGACAGCTGTACCGAATTATATTGGGTATTGTAGCAAATGACATACTCCACCTGTCGTTTTCGTACAATAATTATCAAGAAATCGAAGTAAAACTCTAGAAATCCTCTGGATTCATGCTTTCTGGGGCCCTAATTGACTGCAGAGGGACCCCCTGCGCCATCTGTGATTTCCAGGTCAATTAAATTTTCACTCTGAGACCTCGTATTACCATCGTTTTAGCGTAGAAGCGTATACAACACTTTTTTTGCCCTTATCCCGTTCAAATGCGAGTTTATCGACTATCAAAGTGTTCTAAATTGTCCTGACCCTTTCGATTCTCATATCAGAACCTTCGATAATTATATACTGATCGAAATATGAGAGCTCGACGCCATTTTGTTTCTCATTTGATCTGAGTAAAAAATTTTTTTTAAAAATCCAAATTTTGAATGTGTCAGGACAATTCTTAAATGATCAGGAGTGATGTGTCAAAGTTTCGGACAGTTTGGTCTAATACCCTTAAAAAAAAGTGTTGTATTCGAATCGACTGATTTGAAGGGTGTTTCACTTCACCTTAACCCCTCGTCACACGGATAAAATTCCCGAAATATTCACTATCGACGACACACCATTAGGGCGGCGTCTTCTTCTCGTCAATTTTGCGACCCGTCCCCTTGAATGTTCACAAAGGAACAATGGCAAAATGATAGGAGGTCCATGGGCAGCCCTATTGCAGGGATTACTCTCGAGAAGATGTCATTGTTGCCTAAACAACGGATAAGGCTGTCCCTACGAACAGTGGACCGAAACGAGCAGTCGGAAACTTTCAAATACTCTAATTTTCATGCGTACACGGATATTGTTTTAACAATAAGTCACATATCCTGAGAGATCTACGGAAAATATAAGAACTTGTCGATAGTAGGCACACCTGATTAATTTAACCTGTGTAGGAAGTATTTAAAATACATGTGTCTACTATTAACAACTTTCCTATATTTCGTATATCTCGCAGCCTGGTATGATGGCTTATTATAAGACAAATATAGGAGGCGAAATTAGCGAGGGGAATCTACTATTAACAAGTCTATATTTTCGTAGACTCACGGATTATTAATTTTTAAAAATGATATATGTAAGTCTCAACGAGACGTATAGAAATTGGTCCAACTATTCCTTTCTATGATTCTCGACCAAGTGCCGTTCCTGTCCACTGTTCGTAGGGACAGTCTTGGTCTAGCCGTATCAATTGTTTAAGCGTATTCTAAATAATAATCACGTCTTCTCGCCTGTGATTCTTGGAATAGGCCCTCCCATGGACCTCCGATCATTTTGCCCTTGGCCCTTTGATTTATTTCCTTCACGAATATGCGTGTATGTCTCAAAACTAGAGTATTCCGAATAGGAGCGAACCGCTCGAGTCTGTGGTCCAAAACTGAGTGCCCTTTCTGTCCACTGTTCCTAGGGGCAGTCTTGGTCTAGCCGTATCAATTGTTTAAGCGTATTCTAAATAATAATCACGTCTTCTCGCCTGTGATTCCTGGCATAGGCCCGCCCATGGACCTCCGATCATTTTGCCCTTGGCCCTTTGAATTATTTCCTTCACGAATATGCGTGTATGTCTCAAAACTAAAGTACTCCGAATAGGAGCGAACGGCTGGATTCTGTGATCCAAAACTGAGTGCCCTTTCTGTCCACTGCTCCTAGGGGCAGTCTTGGTCTAGCCGTATCAATTGTTTAGGCGCATTCTAAATAATAATCACGTCTTCTCGCCTATGATTCCTGGAATAGGCCCGCCCATGGACCTCCGATCATTTTGCCCTTGGCCCTTTGATTTATTTCCTTCACGAATATGCGTGTATGTCTCAAAACTAGAGTTTTTCGAATAGGAGCGAACAGCTGGATTCCGTGGTCCAAAACCGAGTGCCCTTTCTGTCCACTGTTCCTAGGGGCAGTCTTGGTTTAACCGTATCAGAAGTTTACGCCATGATCACGTCTTCTAAACAATGCTCGCGTCTTCTCGCCCACGATCCTTGGAATAGGGCCGCCCATGGACTTCCGATCATTTTGCCTTTGTTCCTTTGTAAATATTTCCTTCATATGTTACATGATGCGCGCTTTTCGCTCCTTCTGGACAAATATAAATGCACGGTACACGATACATGATGCAAATTTGGAATACGTTCAACGAGGCCGTCAATGAAGCCGATAAGGTGAATGTCGCGCGATATAAAGCGCGATATGCATCGATCGAGTTGGAGCTAGTGACTTTATATTCGCGATTGAATCAGGAAATTTCTATCGACGGTTATCGAGGTAGGGAAGTATCACGCGGGGAATTCGTGGAGAATTCGTGGATATTCTCTCCGGTCGGCTTCGATAGCAAAATCGCACGGGCAGAAGCTGTCCAAGGAATCGGCGAGGGAAACTATCGGGTTATCGAGACCCGGTGGGATCAATAAGAGCGTTAGACGACTCCGCTGTTATCAAACGATAGCTTCCATTGCACGTGGTGCGAAATTACGGCTTTGCGTGACGCAACGCATGATTGGACGCTTTTTTTCCCCCCTCGCGTTTCAACCTCTCAGCAAAACATTCCGATAACGCATGGCTATCTCTCCGTCTCGCGCGACGCGGATCAGTCGAGATGACGAACGCTTTCGATGAACGCGTGATCACCTTCTGGACGATAAACGAGCGAATTCTTCGAGAAATTTTCACTACATTTCTTTTAAGGTGAAGTGAAACCCCTTTCAAATCAGTCGATTTGAATACAATACTTATTTTTAAGGGTATTGGACCAAACTGTCCGAAACTTTGACACATCACTCCTGATCACCTAAGAATTGTCCTGACACACTCAAAATTTGGATTTAAAAAAAAAATTTTTTAACTCAGCCCAGACCAGAATCAAAATGGCGTCGAGCTCTGATATTTCGATCAACATACAATTATCGAAGGCTCTGATATGAGAATCGAAAGGGTCAGGACAATGTTACAACAATTTAGAACACTCTGGTAATCGATAAACTCGGATTTGAACGGGATAAAGGCAAAAAAAGTGTTGTATGCGCTTGTATGCCAAAACGATGGGAATACGACGTCTCGGAGTGAAGATTTAATTGACCTGGAAATCACAGATGGCGCAGGGGGTCCCTCTGCAGTCAATTAGGTGCCCAGAAAGCATGAATCCAGAGATTTTCTGAAGTTTTACTTCGATTTCTTTATAATTATTGTACGAAAACGACAGGTGGAGTATGCCATTTAGAACAATACCCAATATAATTCGGTCCAGTCATATAAAATGTCAATATAAAAACCAACGTCGGCAACGTAGGTATTTAGAAAAATCTTCTGTATCAACGTCGATTAAGTTCCTCGACGTGTTTCACTTCACCTAAAGGAAGTTCCCCGCTCGAGAGAGAGATAGGCTTCGAAATGAATTTAGATGAATTTTAATGAATTTTAATGAATTTTCTTTTAATCTCGAATTCTCTTCCGAGGAAGGATTTCACCGTATCTTCAAGGAGATGTCTCGAAACTTATATCAATGAATTCCGCGCGAATTCGAGGAAGCTCTGGGCGAACCTTGAAGAATCGAAGCCTGTGATAGTGGCAATCCTGCGTGGAAAAACGAATTTGATAATGTGATGCAAGTATTATCTTCTCTGTTTAGGCGGATCCGAAATGTTGGGAAAGACGCGCGGGTTCATACGCCGGTTGACATTGGGCGCTTGATAAATTCTTTGGTCAAATAACGAGCTTGAGAAACCGAAAGTGTTTGTACCCCGAGATGAGGGAATCTCCCCAGGGGAGGGAGGGAAATAATTCTGGACGATTTCCCAATTTCAATTCTGTTTTTCAACCGAATCTCGATATGCAGAAGCGTAGCGGTCCGCGACTGCACCGCGCAATCGGCGTGTCGTTACACGACCGTGTCACTTTAGACATCGTTTCCGCTCGATAACGGGACTCGAGACGAGTCGTCGGTTCGTTTAGTTAAGAGGATATGAAAGGCGCTAAGAAATTTAATCGACGTCGATAAAATAAAATTCATCTACTTCCTTTTTGGGGGTAATGCCGTTCTGAATACTCAAGTGGTAACATATGCTGGTGCATCCCATTACCGACATTTATATTTATGTCGAAGTCTTTTACAGTCTACGTTGAGAATTATACGAACTGAAGGGGTTCCATATGTCATTTCGGTAAAGTAATGATAAAAAGATCTATGCACAACTGTCGAAATCCCATGAATTCATAACTGTTTATATTTCGACGAACCAACGTCGCCATCTGTGACGTTTAGCTGCAACTAAATTTTGGCTCCAAAAACACGCCTTAGCCGCAGGATTTTTCTCTTGCAATCTCTTGCAATCGTTGGTGAAAGTATTTATCATATTTTCCCATCTGACTCTGTAATATTCCATTTCTACGGTATTCTAAATTGTTCGAGCCAGGTCCTGAAACTCTTCATTTTCGATTCTAAGCCTCCAAGAAGCGTAAAACATCGAAAACATGCACAGACCACGCCATGTTGGTTCTAGTCCATGATAAGTAAATAAATTTTTGATGAAAAATGAAATTTCATGAGTTTCGGGACCTAGTTTAAGGTGAAGTGAAACACGTCGAGGAACTTAATCAACGTCGATAAAGATTTTTCGAAATGCCTACGTTGCCGACGTTCGTTTTTATATTGACAGCTATATCGAATTATATTGGGTATTGTACCAAATGGCGTACTCCACCTGTCGTTTTCGTACAATAATTATAAAGAAATCGAAGTAAAACTCCAGAAATCCCCCGAATTCGTGCTTTCTGGGGGCCTAATTGACTGCAGAGGGACCCCCTGCGCCATCTGTGATTTTCAGGTCAATTAAATTTTCACTCCGAGACCTCGTATTACCATCGTTTTGGCATAGAAGCGCATACAACACTTTTTTTGCCTTTATCCCGTTCAAATGCGAGTTTATCGACTACCAGAGTGTTCTAAATTGTCATAAAATTGTCCCGACCCTTTCGTTTCCCATATCAGAGCCTTCGATAATTGTATATTGATCGAAATATCAGAGCTCGACCGCATTTTGGTTCTGGTCTGGGCTGAGTTAAAAAATTAAAAAAAAAAATCCAAATGTTGAATGTGTCAGGACAACTCTTAGATGATGAGGAGTGATGTGTCAAAGTTTCGGACAGTTTGGTCTAATACCCTTAAAACAAAGTGTTGTATTCGAATCGACTGATTTGAAGGGGGTTTCACTTCACCTTAAGGCCTCCATATCCCTGTGGGAAATTTTAAAACAAATCGGTACCTCCAATTTGGAGAATACTTTCCCCCACGAATTTACTTCTCAGATATACATGTTTCATATCCTCTTAATAGGGAGCGATTATGCCCCGATTGCCTCCTAGACGTGCGAAAGTTCATTACGAACGTGCGCCGTTACAAGCTCTTGCGTCCGATTCTCGAGTTCACGCGGATTATTTTCGCATACCAATGGATTCGCATAGAAAATGTTGCACTGTTGCGAAGTCGCGACATTGGTCAACATTTGAAAGTCTTATACGAGAGTATTAATTTTGCATGCAAAAGAAGGTTGATCGTGTAAACTCGAGAATCGGGTCCCCTGTAATCGCGCGGAGAAAGAGCGAGCGAAAGAGACGCGCGAGCCTCGGCTCGGGCGAGAGATCATTAACAAATTGGTCGGTCTTCTGTGAATTCAATTGAGATTACCGAATTAAGTGCGCCTCGGGCCAGTCTCTGTACGTCAATTCGTGGCAATTGTCGCGACCTCGATCGCCTATGTGCACTTGTGGATGCGCTTACGTGCACTTGTGCGTCGTAACGTCGAGCCGGGGCTGAGAACTCCGTACAGCGAATGTCTTCATTTAGAGTCGATAACGATGCACCGTCCTTTTGTCGTATTGATTACTTGAATTTTAATTCTTTTTCTTCTATTTTCAGCCTACTGTCCACTAGGCTGTCTCGTTCGACCGATTCCGCCGAGACGACTCTTCGGGCGACTCCGAGCCGCCATTAAAGGACAAATACGAAAATGCCTGCCAGATTCGAAAGCATCAACGATCCAGTGATGTGCGAGCCGGTCGTCAGCAACGGGGTGTCACACGGTCTGGACGACGACATCGTCATCAGCGGTTTCTCAGGTGAACGTTTGGTCGCCATTTTCGCGAATGGAGGAGTCTAGAAGGAGTTGTCGAATTAACTTTCCACCATTTTCATGGAAACCATTTAATTAAGGTGACGTGAAAGTGGCGTGAAGAGGTCTCGTTTATGAAACTCTTCTCCGAACTGAGTGTACCGTATCGTTTCGACCCTGACAATGTGAATGTAGAAGCTATAAAGAAGATCCTAACGCCCATAAAATTTCAATTTTTAGAAAATTTCTTTACAGATGTTTTCAACGTTTTTTTGTAAAAATGAAATTTCATGAGTTTCAAAACCTACCTTAGGGTCTCCACATTCACGTGTTGTAAAGTTTGAAACGATTCGATACACCCAGTTTGAAGAAAAGTTTCATGAACGATTGACCTTTCGGATGCCACTTTCACATCCCTTTAAGGTGTTATGAAAGGGTCGTTCCGTATATATAGAAACGTCAGAATATTTATAAAACTTTTCTTCAGTCTGGATGCATCGAATCATTTGAAACTAGACGGGATTATGGAAACCCTAAGGAAGAACGTGGTGCTCGTGAAATTTCATTTCTTTTTTTTTTTTCTTTTTTTTAATGTGTATTCTTGATTCTAGTCTGGGATAAACCAAAATTTCATTAGCACCACATTCTTCCTTAGGGCCTCCGTAATCACGTGAAGTTTCGAATGATTCGGTGCACCCAGTTTTAAGAAAACTTTTATAAATATTTGAACGTTTTTATATGTACAGAACGATCTTTTTATAACGTTTTAACGCCGGGGCATCGAATGCAGGTCGCCTGCCCGAGTCGTCAAATATCGAGGAGTTCAAGCAACAGCTCTTCGATGGCGTCGACCTGGTTACCGACGACGAGCGTCGATGGCCGTCCGGCCTGCACGGCTTGCCGACCAGGACGGGCAAAGTCAAGGACATCTCCTCCTTCGACGCCACCTTCTTCGGGGTGCACGCGAAACAAGCACACGTTATGGACCCGCAACTCAGACAGCTCCTAGAGCTGACCCACGAAGCCATCTCCGACGCCGGCGTCAACCCGACCGACGTCCGGGGCTCGAGGACCGGCGTTTTCATCGGCGTCTCCGACTCGGAGTCCAGCGAATTCTGGACGGCCGATCCCGACAAAGTCACCGGTAAATTATCCATCCGATCTCATCCAATAGGATCAAATCAAATCAAATCCTGATTTCGGACGGATCGACGATGTTATGATAATTCAAGAATGCAGCTAACTGCAGGCTGCGGGAATCTAGAATCCAGTTTGAGGCACAAACAAAATTAACAGGCTCATTGGAATGTTTCCGTGATGTAGACGTTTGTGCTATGTTGAGTTTTGCTGTGCCATTTTGTTCTTATAAAAACCACAGCTGTTAAAAATAAACAAACAAATTTCGAAAATGACCATTTTAACGTTTTTGAGGTTCTGGTGGGAGGCTCTGAATTTTCTTAGCTGTTAAGGGCAACCCCTATCGGTTTAAAAAAATTCTGAGTTCAAGTACCATCCCCCGTGTACGCCCACAAATTAACTCCAGTTTCAAGTTCATGTCCTCAAATTATGTAATCCAGGTGTCGATAGCATGCGTCGAAAGTGGGAATTATCATCCTCATGCGTACATAACTAGGACATTTGCATGTAATTTACGTAACGTGTTCTCGAGAGACCCCTTGAATAGATTTAAATTTCGCTTAATCGGGTCGTTGTATTTGGAATTCGATTAGATGCGCGACGTCGAAACGGGGATTTAGGTGGATGCATCTCAAAATCCAGGATTTTCTAGCTGAAGGTTGAATTGTTTCAGGGTATGGTCTGACGGGATGCTGCCGCGCCATGTTCCCGAACAGGATTTCCTACACATTCGATTTTAACGGGCCCAGCTTCGCAGTGGACACCGCTTGTTCGTCCTCCATGGTGGCGTTACACCAGGCGATCACCGCCATGAAGACGGGCCAGTGCGACGCGGCCATCGTCGGGGGTGCCAGTCTTCTTCTGAAGCCCACCAACTCGCTCCAGTTCCACAGACTGAGCATGTTGTCCCCGGATGGCATGTGCAAGGCCTTCGATGCCTCGGGTAACGGCTACGTCAGGTCGGAAGCGTTCGTGGTAATTTATCTGCAAAAGGCTCGGGACGCTAAGCGAGTCTACGCCACGGTGGTCAACTCCAGGGTCAACACCGACGGCCACAAGGTCCAGGGCATCACGTTTCCGAGTGGCAGCATGCAGAACCGATTGATGCGCGAATTGTACGCCGAGACGGGCGTCAACCCGGCGGACGTGGTCTACGTCGAGGCACACGGCACCGGCACCAAGGTCGGCGACCCCGAGGAGGTCAACTCCATCGCGGAATTATTCTGCAAAGACAGGAAGTCGCCGTTGCTCGTCGGCTCGGTTAAGTCCAACATGGGGCACTCGGAGGCGGCCAGCGGCCTCTGCTCCATCGCCAAGATGCTCATAGCCATGGAGCAGGGAGCCATTCCTGGCAACTTACACTTCGAGACCCCGAACAAGGATATACCCGCGTTAAGCGACGGCAGGATTCAGGTGGTCGACAAGAATACACCCTGGAAGGGCGGACTGGGGGCCGTCAACTCGTTCGGGTTTGGTGGGGCCAATGCCCACTTGCTGTTGCGAAGCAATCCGAAACCAAAGTTGTCGCCGGTCTTGGACGCCACCTTGCCGAAAATCGTGGCCGTGTCCGGTCGGACGGAGGAGGCCGTCGGCTTCTTCCTGGACAAGGTCAGGGAACACGAAAGGGACGACGAGTTCATCGCGCTGGTCCACGACCTTCACGCGAACAATATCCCTGGCCATCGTTTCCGTGGCTACCAGATTTTGGGGAAAGAGTGTACCCGAGAAATCGGCGAATGCGGAGCCGAAAAGCGACCCATTTGGTTCATCTTCTCCGGGATGGGATCGCAGTGGGCCGGGATGGGACGAGACCTCTTCCGCCTGGAGACGTTCCAGCGCAGCATCCGTCGCTGCGCCGAGGCCCTGAAACCTGTGGGCATCGACTTGATAAGTCTCATCAACGACAGCGAGGAGGAGACCTTCCACAACGTCTTGAACTCGTTCGTCTCCATCGCGGCGATTCAGGTGGCGTTGGTGGACGTCCTGACGTTGCTCGGCATCCAGCCGGATTTCATAACCGGTCACTCAGTCGGAGAATTAGGATGTGCGTACGCCGATGGTACCTTCACACCGGAGCAGACCGTCCTAGCCGCGTATTCCAGAGGAAAATCGATTCTCGACTCGAATCTACCACCTGGTGGAATGGCGGCGGTGGGCTTGAGTTGGGAGGAGACCAAGAAGAAGTGCCCACCGGACGTCTCGCCGGCTTGCCACAATGCGGCCGACTCCGTCACAGTCTCCGGGCCCCTGGAGTCGGTCAAGAAATTCGTGGAAGAGCTGAAGAAGGAGAACATATTCGCCAGGGTGGTCAACAGCTCCGGGGTGGCCTTCCACAGCACGTACATATCCTCAGCCGGGCCTAAGCTGCGCGCCGTCCTGGAAAAGATCATCCCCAACCCCAAACCTCGCAGTCCAAGGTGGATCTCCACCTCCATCCCAGAAGCTGCCTGGGGAACGTCGCTGGCGCAGCTCAGCTCCCCTGCTTACCACGTCAACAACCTGTTGTCCCCGGTTCTCTTCCAGGAAGCTCTGGACCATGTTCCCGACAATGCCATCCTCATCGAAATAGCTCCACATTGTCTGCTCCAGGCGATCCTGCGCAGGTCCTTGGCGCCAACCGTGACCAACGTGGGGCTGCACATGAGAGGCCACTCGGACAACCTCGACTTCCTTCTCAACAGCATCGGAAAGATCTACAACGCGGGGGCTCAACCGAAGCTGGCCAAGCTGTACCCACCGGTAAATTACCCGGTGGGTCGAGGAACGCCCATGATCAACTCCATCATCAAATGGGACCATTCCTTGCCGTGGGACGTGGCCAAGTTCGGCGGAAAGAGCGCCCATTCCGGAGAGAGCGTCATCGACGTGGACCTCTCCAAGGACGAGTTCGCCTATTTGGCTGGTCACACGATAGACGGCAGGATACTCTTCCCTGCGACTGGATATCTCACCCTGGTTTGGAAAACTTTCGCAAAATTGCGAGGGGTCGATTTCGAGCAGCTGCCGGTGGTCCTCGAGGGCGTGCAATTCCACCGCGCGACGATCATGCCCAAGGAGGGCTCCGTCAAGTTCCTTATCAACATTTTCGATGGCACCGGGGATTTCGAGATCTGCGAGGGTGGGTCCGTCGCCGTCACCGGGAAGATCCGGGCTTCTGAAAATATAGAGAAGGACCAGATCGACTTGCAGGCTCCGGTTATCTCGAAGGAACCTGGACTCCTTAGGCTGAACACCAGCGACGTGTACAAGGACCTTCGTCTGAGAGGGTACGATTACAGCAACATCTTCCAGGGGATCAAGTCGGCGGACAACAGAGGCATCTCGGGAGTACTTACCTGGTCCTCGGATTGGATCGCGTTCATTGACACCATGCTCCAGTTCTCCATCCTGAGCCAAAGCACCAGGGACCTTTATTTGCCTACCCGTCTGCAGTACGTTGCCATCAATCCGGCGTTGCACAAGCAACTCGTCGCCGAGGTGAAGGAAGAGGGTTTCCCCGTTCACAACTATAAAGACGTGAATATCGTTAAATCGGGCGGAGTCGAGCTGAGGGGGTTAAAGGCCTCTCTGGCGCCGAGGAGACAGCAAACTCAGGCTGCTCCGAAACACGAGAGATACGTCTTCGTGCCCTACGACAACTCCAGTTCCCTGGTCGAGGACCCTGACAAGGCCAAGCTGCATGCTTTAACCGTCTTGCTGCACGTCGCCAAGGAGAACCTTGGAGGACTGAAGATCAAGGCCGTCGAAGTAGCCGATGAACGGACCGAATCTCTTCTCGCTCCCATCGTCTTGGACATTCTTCTCTCCGAGCCGATGATCGCCGTAAGACCCAGTTTATTTCTAAGGTGATGTGAAAGTGGCGTCAAAGAGTTCTCGTTCATGAAACTTTTCTCCAAACTGGATGTACCGAATCGATTCAAGCTTTACACTATTAATATGAAAGGTATATGTAAAGTCCTGAAACTCATGAAATTTCAATTTTTGAAAAATTCGTTTATAGATGTTTTCAAATTTTTTTATAAAGAATGAAATTTCGCGAGTTTCAGGACTTATCTTAGGGTCTCCATATTCACGTTGTAAAGTTCTAAACGACTCGGCGTACCCAGTTCGGAGAAAAATTTCATGAACGATTGACCTTTCAGATGCCACTTTCACATCCCCTTAAGGGGTTATATGCAGTTGTCATAGGCGAAATTCAAGAATTTTTTCTCATAACTAAAATGAATTATTTTAATCGAAAATAGCGTGATTTCATAGTACAATTATTGAACTTAATATATCATTTTTTTTTTTGTTAAGATATGTTCAAAAGTTGGCGAGGAACAGCAATTCTCTGAAAAAGTTTCTTTTTTTGCGGTGATCACGATGTCTCAAAAAGTATTTCACCGATCGGCTTCAAATTTTTAGGGCTCATTCTACACATGGGGGATTGCTGAATGAACGAAGGATTCATTTTTTCTATGAAAACTTACTGTTTTATTAAGGAAAACCAAAAATGTTATAAGCCTAAAAAAGTGATTTTTCAGTCAAAACCACTACCATTTTGATAAAAATCGAAATTTCGTAAAATCCTTCGTTCATCCAGCAATCCTTCACGTGTGGAATGATCCCGACAAATTTGAAGCCTATCGATGAAAAACTTTTTAAGATATATCGTGGTCACCACAAAAAAGAAACTTTTTTGGAGAATTGCTGTACCTCGCCAATTTTTAATATATCTTGACAAAAAAAAAATGATATATTAAGTTCAATAATTGTACTATGAAATCACGTTCTGTTTTTTATTAAATAATGCATTTTAGTTATGAAAAAAAAATTCTTGAATTTCGCCAATGCAATTGCATATAACCCCTTAATTTACAGCAGTCCAGTGCAGAGTTATCGGGTCTTCGGCAACTTAAACTTCTTTTCGGTGTTCTTATTCTAGGTTGACCTGCAAATTGCTGCGATTTCTCCCGAGAACTACGCCTCGGCTTGCGACCAGTTGGGTGTGAAAGCTGTGGCGCGAAATGTACGCACGGCACCAGTTGGACAGGAGTTGCACCTTGCGTTGGCAGCGGACGTGTTGATGAACGAGTCGGCGGAGGTCCTAAAAAATCTGGCCGCCTCTGTGAAGAATGGCGGATTCCTGGTCCTTGAAGAGACCTGCTACTCCGATCGTCAGCAGAAATCGCTAAGAGAAACGGGACTCACTTTCGTGGGGAAGCAGGCGGCGCTTGGCAAGACTTACGTTTTACTTAAAAAATTAGAGGAGAGGACCGAGCCGATCATCATTCAGATCACCGAGAAGAACTTTTCGTGGCTTGAGGGCCTGAAGGCTGCCTTGAAGAAGTCCGAGGCCGATGGGCAAGAGATCCTCTTGGTCAGCCAGGGAGAAGAGATTCTCGGTAGGTATCGTAGACAACGAAGCGACCTAAAAAAGGGCTTCGACTATATATAACGGCAACTATTTCTTCTCTTCAGGTCTGGTTGGTCTCATGACATGCGTCCGGCAGGAGGCTGGCGGGTCAAACGCTCGCTACGTCTTCATCCAAGACAAGAATGCCCCGAAATTCTCGGTGAAGACGCGCTTCTACGCGGAACAATTGGACAAGCAGCTTATCGCCAATGTTCTGAAAGGCGGACAGTGGGGAAGCTACCGCCACTTGCGTCTGGACCAGCAAGGCGATGCGTCGTCTCTTCAGGTTGAGCACGCTTATATCAACGCTCTGGTTAGAGGTGATCTCAGTAGCCTAAGATGGATCGAGGGTCCTCTGAGTTACTATCAGCCAGAAAAATTCCCCGGAACCGAGCTCTGCAGTGTCTACTATACGCCATTGAACTTCAGGTAAATTTGCGGAAGAGTCGATCGGAAGACCGATTTCTCCATCTCGTAAGCATCTTATTGATGATAATTTAGGAAACCGTGCTGCTTATGTTTAGAGACATCATGCTGGCTACCGGGAAGCTGCCTCCAGATGCACTTCCAGGAGATTTGGCTGGTCAGGATTGCATTTTGGGGCTGGAGTTCGCAGGTCGCGATACCAAAGGAAAACGCGTCATGGGAATTTTGCCCGCTCGCGGACTTGCCACCACGGTTCTTTGCGACCCTGGTTTCACTTGGGAAGTTCCCGACAAGTGGAGCTTGGAGGAAGCAGCGACCATCCCCGTAGTTTATGCCACCAGTTACTACGCCCTGTGCGTACGAGGTCGCATACATCCTGGGGAAAGCATCCTGGTGCACGCCGGAACCGGAGGTGTAGGTCAAGCCAGCATAGCCATCGCTCTCAGTCTTGGCTGCAAGGTCTTCACGACGGTGAGCTCGAAGGAGAAACGCGATTTCCTGAAGAAGACCTTCCCGCAACTGACCGACAGGAACATCGGCAACTCTCGCGACACCAGCTTCGAGCAGCTGGTCCTAACGGAGACTCGTGGACGAGGTGTCGACCTGGTGCTGAACTCCCTGGCCGAGGAGAAGCTGCAAGCCAGCATAAGGTGTCTGGCCAAGGACGGTCGTTTCCTAGAAATCGGCAAGTTCGATCTGTCGAACAACACGGCCTTGGGAATGGCCTTCTTCCTGAAGAACACCAGCTTCCACGGGATCCTTCTGGACGCCCTCTTCGAGGCGGATAGTCCCGAGAAAAGGGAAGTGTTCCAGCTGGTCGAAGAGGGAATCAAGAGCGGAGCGGTCCGACCTCTTCCAGCTACGGTCTTCACGGAGCACCAGATCGAGCAGGGATTCAGATACATGGCCACGGGGAGGCACATCGGAAAGGTCGTCCTGAAGATCCGAGAGGAGGAAGCGAAGAAGGTCGTGCAACCGACTCCGAAGACCGTTGCGGCGATTCCGCGCACTTACATGAACCCGGACAAGTCCTACGTCCTGGTCGGTGGCCTTGGCGGGTTCGGTCTGGAGCTTGCCAACTGGATGGTCACCCGCGGGGCGAAATACCTCATCCTGACCTCTAGGTCTGGCATCCGAACGGGATATCAGTCCCTGTGCGTGAGGAGATGGCGAGAACTTGGGGTAAACGTCGCCATATCCACGGAGGACGTCACGACGCCTGCCGGTGCCGAGAAACTCATCCAGGAGTGCAACAAGATCGCGCCACTTGGAGGAATCTTCAACCTCGCCGCGGTATTACGCGATGCTCTCATCAGCGACCTCGAGGAGGCTCACTTCAAGGCCGTGGCGCTGCCCAAAATCGACGGGACCAAGAACCTGGACGTGGCCTCGAGGAAGCTCTGCCCCGCTCTGGATTACTTCGTCGTCTTCTCCTCGGTCTCTTGCGGCAGAGGAAACATTGGCCAGACGAATTACGGACTCGCAAACTCCGCCATGGAGAGAATCGTCGAACAGAGGCAAGCCAACGGACTGCCCGGCTTGGCGATTCAATGGGGCGCCATTGGAGACGTTGGTCTCATCTTAGGTGGGTGTAGCGACCATTCTTCCGTTACTTTCTGTATTTTAAACATGATAATTTTATTAATTTATCGTTGATCTTACAGAGACCATGGGTGACAACGATACCGAGGTGGGTGGTACCCTCCCGCAGCGGATGGCGAGTTGTCTCGCGACGGTGGACACGTTCCTTCAACAACCTCATCCAGTTTTGGCGTCGATGGTCTTGGCCGACAAACAGAAATCGGGCGATGCGTTGAATCAAGTAGGTCTGATCGACGCCGTGGCAAACATCCTCGGTATCAAGGATGCCAAGAGCGTTAACGCGAGCAACACCCTGGCGGACTTGGGGATGGACTCGCTGATGGGCACCGAGATCAAGCAGACCCTCGAGAGGAACTACGACCTCGTTCTGTCGGCTCAGGAGATTCGAAGCCTGACCTTCGGTAAGCTCCTGGAGTTCTCCGCAGGGTCCGGAGAAACGTCGGAACCGGCGACGACGCCCGTGGCTTCTCCGGCTGCGGAAAACGCACCGGACCAGCTGCTCTTCCAGTGCTCTGGGAACGAGATCGTGCCCAAACAGTCGCTGGTCCAGCTGCAAACACAGGGAAAAACGGGCCCTCCGGTCTTCGTCATCACCGCCATCGAAGGGGTGGTTGGATCGCTGAAGACGTTGGCCGTCGAGCTCGATCGACCTGTCTGGGGCCTCCAGTGCGTCAAGGATGCTCCGTTGGAGTCCATCTCCGAGCTTTCCAATTTCTACGTTAAACAGATGAAGACGGTGCAGCCCAAGGGACCCTACACGCTGGTGGGGTACTCCTTCGGGGCCTGTGTGGCCTTTGAGATGGCTCTTCAGCTCGAGGCTTCCGGCGAGAAGGTCCACATGACTCTCCTGGATGGTTCTCCGGAGTACATCACCTCTCACAGCCAATCCATCGGGAGGAAAGTCAACCAGACGGAATCCGCGGACGCCATCTCCGATGGGTACCGCAAGGCGTTGGCCTTCTTCGCCCGGCAACTCTCCTCCGACGTTACCTACCTCAAGGTATTGCCGTTGAATTATTTTTAGGATCTCGGGATCTAGAAAGGACTCGGTAAGGTACGCAGAACCTCGTATCATGATTTTCGGATTTTTCCCCAGGCATACGCAGCGCTGACATCCGCGGACTCGCAGGAGGAGACGCTCAACAAGATGGTGGAAATCATCGGCAGCGTACCCTACGATTCCGAGGACGTTAAAGCAGCTGGTTTCTTGTTCTTCAAGAAGCTGCAGGCAGCTAACATGTACAAGCCAACTAGCAAGTTCCAAGGATCCATCACGCTGTTCAAAGCGAAGGACAACTTCGTCTCGGTTAACGAAGACTACGGCCTATCAGAGGTAGGGGTAACGAGATGAACCTCTGCGGGAGATGTGCGAGAGTCGGTTATTCGTGGTCGTTAATCGATTCCCTTGCAGATCTGCTGCCAGAAGATTCACGTGGAGGAGTTGGCTGGCAACCACAGGACCATCTTGTCGGGGAGTAGCGTGAAGAAAATTGCAGATTTCCTTAGGGCATAGAATCTTGCGAGAATCCGATAAGTGTCATGGCTGGCGTTAGATGGATTTTCGCGATTCCAGGACGTTTCGAAGGCGCATGGGGTTCCTCGTATTTTTTAATCTCGTACACCTCACCCACTAGGAGGCTCGTTAAAGATTAACGGTTAACGGTCGGCACTAGTATTAGCCTCTCTAACACGCGAGTGTTTCCTTTTGTACAAATCTCTCTTCTCTTCTAGGACTCCCCTTACGCGTCACTCTTCATTCCTCGCGCGTGTCGAACGCTCGACGTGGCTTCGTCGGCACGATCTTCCGAGACTAAATAAATTAAGATATCACCGTTGTACGGTGAGTCGATGCACCGGAGAGGACCCATGCCGTCGAAGCCGGACTCGGGTTAATTTTCGTTTGTAAGGCTGTTAGTAATTTAATGCAAGGCGAAAGGGCTGGTCGGTGTGAACGATTCGCTGGGGGCCGCTCAGAATGACGCGATATTCCGTTAAATCCGGATCCGCGTTCTCCTAGGTGGGTGGAGCTTCCGTAAAAAGTCTCGGTAAATAGTTAAGTTCGGCTGGATTCGGAGAACGACGCTTCCCACGGAGTAGTTCCATCGCGCAAGGGGTTACAGCTTCCCGAATTCTGGTCAAAGCGGTCATTAAAGAGCAAATCTTGCGCGTGTATTCGCGGCGTTAAGTTTACGCAAAAGCCCATCGGAAGTTCCCGCGGGACTTGGAGGCGGTCAGTGGACAGACCGTTATCAAGTCCCGCCAGGACACGTATTTATTTTACTAGCGTAATGTCATAAAGTCGCTCGTGTGTGATTTAACGGACGGCATAAACGGTTTGCCTTCGACTTCGATGATCCATGACGATTTTAATAGCGGAAGTCGGTGGAACCGTCGGCGGCCCTCGGGAGGAATATCCCGGGACGCTTTTACGGCGATTCTCGTAGTAATCTCTCGTAGTGGATCGTTAAAGGGAATTATTTGAGAATCTATTTCTCAATGCGAATGGCGGATACGTAACGCACGGATGCGCAGCTTGTAAAGTATACGCTTAAAGATGTCGTTCTGTTTTTTTTTTTTTTTTAGATACCTTCGATTTCTCGTTTTGTCCGTTTGCCGTTGTGAAACGAACGAACGAACGCGCAAGATTTCGGCGAGAGATAGACAAAGAGCGGGGGAAAGACACACGCGTATGTGTGTATGTACGCAATGCACGTAGTAAATAATGTATATTTAACATCACCATTATAAGACTTTCGCGAATGTCTGTCGCTGAGCGTATATGCAATTCGGGAGCGCGTTACAGGTCGCTGGAGCGCACCTTTATGTACGTTAATTTATAGTTACACGCTCGTTTATGTGCACAACGCCACACATCTTTGCTGCTCCGAATGTGTAACACATAATTCAATAAATGATCGAATACAGACGAAACGGAAGAACTGATTTTATGGATTCTTGCTGGAGAGCGCATTACCTATCCTGTTGCCTCTAATACCACGTTTATTGCATTTTCTCGAAAACTGTTCGTATTGACCAACTTTGACTAACTTAACGTAATTAATACAAATAGCTCTCTGGTTATTTAATCTAATGCGTAGTTTGGCTTTCAATGGGAATGTCGAAATATTCATCAATTATTAGAGTATTACTTAACGATTGTAATGTTTTTAGTGAGGTCGCTGCAGTTAATGATTGTTTTGTTGAATATTTTTTAGACTGGGGTCCGTGATGACATATTGAGGGTCGCAAGTAAATGATATCGTAAGAGCATATCTTGTGCCCGATGTCACCTTCTCGACTGCATGCAGATTTTCACTTCCCGATGTGAACATTAACACTCGGCCTAAAAAATCAAGCGTGTTTCATTTATGATTCCTAAGTATTATTCGAAATATATGTCTTACCTTTTCTTGGCTGCATGGTTGTGTTTACATTATTTTGATCAACAAAAATAAATCTGCCACCTTCGAAGTCTCTATCGTAATCACTTAAATACAGTATAGATGTGTAGTGGAATGATTTATATGTTTCCTGTAAAGAACGTAGGTCATTGGCAGTAATTCTTGCCAGTTTTTACAAAACTGTTGCAGCCATAGCAAAGCACGTACCTTGTCTACGTGAGGATGCCAATATTCATCGTGAATCGTTTTGGCCGGAGCACTTGTCATCCGTGAAAAAAATGTTGGATGTGTCAAATAAACTTTATCCGCATCTACTCCAAAATTATGAGCTATGGCGTGATGAATCTTCGTCTTGACCACTCTGCAAATGGAACGACAATAGTACTCGAGTTACCATGACAGCTCAAAGTTCAACATTTCAAACGAAAAGGTACGTTACCGGCATGCCTCTCAAAATTTCCTTACTTATAAATAGCAAAATCTGCACTCTTGAAAATCTTTTTTGCCGCATCTAAGGTATACACATTGATAAATCCGGTGCCTTTGCTCAATGCTCCGGAATGAAGATCGAGTATACTTGCACCTCCGTCGGACCCTCCTAAACTCATTCCATTTATTGCAATTTTCAACAAGACGTCGGATTCCGCTGCCGAGACTAACTTATCCGATACCACCCTTTTACATTTCTCGGGTGTACAACCTTGGAACTTTTCTAATTCTGCTTTGAAGTCGTCCGAACACTGCACGTTCTGACTGCGACTTAATAATATATCCTTTTGTCGAGCCAATGATACCTCTTTGCCATTTTTGCTATTGTACCAAACGACAAATAGTACACCTAGAAGTAGTATACATCGGCACCACACCCTCTGGTAAGGAAACGTCACCGATGGTCCATATTTACTGCAACAATATTAGTTCTGTCAACAATTCCATCATTATAAGTCAACAACGCATTCGTTAATGCAAATGAACACGTCTAACCTTCATAAGAGAGATTTCTCTGAAACAATTTCGCAGCTATTGATTAAGATTAAAAAAATGTGGGAAAAATGGATCAGACTGCGAAAAGAAAACCCATAAACGCACTTAAAGCTAAAGCCTAGAAGTAAATATTTTGACAGCTGTCCACTTACGGTTTGGTTTCTTCAGCGTCATCATTCTCCGGGATTTTTTCCTTTTTACTCGGCTCACTCGGCTCACTGGGCGGACTCTCCTTCTTAGTGGCATCTTTTCTCTTCCCTTTCTTCGTTTCTTGCGACATTTTCCAATGAAAATGACAAGATGCTTCCAGTCTATTGAACCTCGCGTAAAACGACGCACATCCACCTCGTGCGTCCTCCTAGGCCGTCATAGGTCGCCATTTTGAATCTAACGTCCCGCCACCGCCGCTCTTCTACCCAATTCTACGCTTCTCTACGATTCCACGTGTCCTTCCTAACTAGAGAGAAACCACGGTCCTCCATTTACAGTAATTTATAACATCCTCCAAAATAACGCCACATCAATACTCGCTGCGTCAAAATCTGCTTAAAAATTCGATTCGGTGAGACATGGTAAGCCTTCTTTCGAGAATAACCGTAGACTTAAATCCAGTATTCTAGAATGCGAGACAAGGGGAACTTCTTTACGCATGTATGTACCTGCAGACATAATGCGGTAATATAAATATCGCAAATGTAAAGCATAAAGGGTGGTAAGTGTACCAAATCGTAACCATGGCGACGAATAAGTATGGCCGCTCGGTCGGCGTTTTGTCAGTGACAGCTGCGCAGCGTGGAGGTGGAGAACGGCGTCAAACCCGGGGAATCTCTTCTTGGTTTTCGCCGTAAGTAGCCGGCCTAATTTTTCCCAAACAAGCGGAAAATAATCCTTCCTTTGCATGGCGTGCGTATGCCGGTAAAGCGCTTTAAATTGCCGCCGTTAAGGCGGCTTGCCGGAAGCCGCGGTATTTTTTTTAAACCACCAAAGGGCCCAGTCGTGACACGAATATCGTGCCTCCACCCGTCAAGCGTCGATCGATGGATCGAACGACCTTGAAAATGAGTATTTTGCTACGTTCTCATAGGGGCACGTTTTATTCGCGATTTCTGGGAGAAACCGATATTCCAAAAGAACTCGCCGAAGGGTGGAAGATTTTCCCGTGAGTCACGGGTAGACTTCTCAAGAGAAATCCATACGGTTGCATGTCTCCCGCGGTCGATAAGCCCAGCAAGATTACCGGCATGCAAATCTAAGAAAATGCTAATCTCGACATCGACTCGACACTCTTCGTTGTGTTTCGCCTCGTTCGATATTCCTGCGGAGAAATCGAATCGCATTTCTGACGGATACTTTTATGTCAAATGGTATTTACGTTTACTCTTTCGTCCAGGTGCGACTGTTACTTGTTCATGGGAGTGCAGTAATTCTAAGGATTATCTCGGTACAATTTAAAGCAGTAATTCCAAGGATTACCTTGGTACATTTTTATACGGATGCCAATAAATGTGAAAGAAGCAGACCGTAAAAAACATTTATGCGCCCTGCCATCGACTTTACATATTAGTCATTATACCGTTAAAACGAGTGCTCGTTTACGTATGTACACAGGAGAATTGTAGAAAGTCGTTACGAGTCCATACCGAGTTTAACGACATCGGCTTTTAGTTACCAAACGTCGCAACGCAAGTTCGCTCAGTTCGGTAAATTCCGCATCGCGTGTCGTTTCGCTGGAATTGAGGGCCTTCAGAATTTAACTTTTACAGAAAATTACAGGAATTACCGCACCACGCCTCTCTCTTTCGAATGCCTTGGTATTGTCTCCATGGGAGTAGTTGAATCGATACGAATTAATTCGCCTTCGATCTCCACCGATGTCGGCCTGACTTCTGTCCCTTTTTCTGCGACTCTTCCGACCCTTCTTTTACAAGATTCACGAAGGATTACGCCGATTAGCGGTAAAGCCGTTTACACCACTCGGCCTCTCCCTGACCTCGTTAAAATAGTGTTAAACCGTGCCGTACTCTTCGACCTTTCGATTTGCATGCGCTTCTCGCGATTACCTCGACGTTCCACGTCTTACAGAACCGATTATCGTGGATCGCACTTGGCCGACATTTTCTCGCAAATTAGGTCGATCCAGTTTGATAACTCAGAAATCTCGAGGCATGTCGCCTATAGGTTCCTTGAATTTTTTATCGAGAACAGGTATCGAGTTCGCGGTCAATAATTCACCGTGCTGACAGTCGAGGGTTTTGACAAACTACTAACGGGTGGTACTCGTTAGTAATAAATCGACCGACGCTTTAGAGCCTTAGGAAAAGTAATGTTATATCGTACGTTTATTATTTCACTTTTTCTATCTTTTCAGGGAAACGAGAAATATGCTAAGTAATCGGACGGCAGGCGAGAGAGAATCGGATCCTGCTCCGAAATCCTAGATGAAGGATTCGCTCTTGGTGAAGGTTTCCAACCGATCGATCGGATCGATCGAGCACAAATGAAGATGAATCGGTACATCACGTTGAATCAGCTCGGCGATGGCACCTTCGGCTCGGTCGTTCTAGGCGAGCGAATCGACACCGGGGAAAAGGTGGCCATTAAAAGGATGAAGAGAAAGTACTATTCCTGGGAGGAGGCTATGAACCTTCGGGAAGTTAAGGTCGGTCGAAGTCTCGCCTCGCATTTGACACGCTTGGCATTCACGACTATCGATCGACTTCCGATTGACCATTCGTTTGTTCCCTTTCATTCAGTCCTTGAAGAAGCTCAGCCACGCGAATGTCGTCAAACTGAAGGAAGTCATCCGGGAGAACGACGTCCTATACTTCGTCTTCGAGTACATGAGGGAGAACCTTTATCAATTGATGAAGAATAGGTGAACTTTACTACAGGACCTTTGGATCTCTTCGGGCAGTCGTAAAGGACAGTATCGTTTTCAGGGACAAGCTTTTCCCAGAGCCCGTGATTAGGAACATAGTGTACCAAGTGCTTCAAGGCCTGGCCTTCATGCACAAGCACGGCTTCTTCCACCGCGATATGAAGCCTGAAAATCTACTGTGCATGGGGCCTGAATTGGTTAAAATCGCTGACTTCGGCTTGGCTCGAGAAATTCGATCCAGGCCTCCTTACACCGATTACGTATCCACCAGATGGTAACTCCCTAAAATCCCCGAGAAGTCGCGCCCTCCGACTCCCTTCAACGTCCTCTTTTTATCATTCATTTAAATTCACAGGTACAGGGCACCGGAGGTCCTTCTACATTCCACGACCTACAACAGCCCGATCGACATTTGGGCGGTCGGCTGCATAATGGCGGAACTGTACACCTTCACCCCATTGTTCCCCGGAAAGGGGGAGATCGACGAGATCTTCAAGATCTGCTCGGTGATCGGTACCCCGACGAAGGAGGACTGGCCCGAAGGCTATCACCTCGCGACAGCGATGAACTTCAAGTTTCCGAATTTTAGTAGAACGTCCTTGAGTGTCCTGATACCAAATGCCAGCCAGGAGGCCGTCATCCTTATGGAGGACATGTTGCAGTGGAACCCCATAAAGAGACCCACCGCTCAGCAGTCTCTTAGGTATCTTCCATCTCATTCCAGAAAATTGAATCTCCCTCCTAATGGGATCTACTAAAAAAAAAAGATTATTTCAACGTTACAGGTATCCTTATTTCGAAGCAAGTGTACCTCGCGTGGTTAGCAGCAAGCAAATCGGCGTGGGCTCGCAACGCGAGTACGTGATGAACAAGGTGAACATTCCTCCGCTTCCTCTTTCGAACAAATTCGGCCAGCAGGACGTCCTTGGCAGTGTGGTCCAGTCTAGGTACTCGGATGATATCTATGATAGAGTATAAGTTTGTGGACGTCTCGGAATAGAGTCTCGCAACCGATTTTTTCTTCAGGTCCCAGGAGAAGGGGTCCATGCAAGCCCAGCAGCAACCGGTGCTGCCGTTGCTCAATCACAATAGTCGAAAGCGCGAGCAAAAATCCTCGAAATGGGACGACGACGATTTCGCCGACCTCCTGGGGTACGTTCCGACCTACGAGCGAGCTTCTTCTTATCGCTGCAAATCGAATAACGAATAGTGCGGCTCAAATCTAGCGGTTCTACCGCAGCCTTGCGTAGTCTCGTCTCACCTCTCGCGACGTTCTTCATGTTTCGTACGCCCAACCAGGAGCAAGATTATCCCAGACAATTCGGGTACGAAGTTGCTGCCTGATCGCGTCTACAAGGAGAACCGTCCCAACTGGAACGGGAATTATCCCAGTGCTGAGATGCATACTCAAACCAACGGCAATTGGATTCAGCCGGCTTGGAACGAGCCAGGTTCCGGAAAAAGCTGGAACCAGTCGCAGACGCACCTGAAGAACGCCAGAAAGGCTTCGGTGAAGCAACATTACCTTGGTGTTCCTCGCTACGTGGCGGAGAAGGACTCGAGTTTGCCGTCAAGGTACCGAAAATTCCGAAATTTCGCAGGGATTGTCCTCGGTGCATATTTGCTCCTGGCGGTGGGATATCTGACGGCTTGCTTCTCCCTCGGGAGGAAAGAACTCCACGTATTCCTCGCCCACGTGGTCGACCGCACTATCGAGCACATCGTTTGGCTTGTCGGTCAATCTCAAATGTCAGTTTTTTGCGAAAGGCTCCTGGGCAAGATAATTCTTCGGTGCAATATTTATTCAAAGATGCTACCACTTTATTTCGCCGTCTTTGTCTCGAAAGTCGTACGCCCCTTGGTCCAATTTGGTTTTTATTTATGTAAAATCTTCCTACGAGTACCGGGGTACGAGATTTTAATTTTAATTGGTCATACTGTACCTGTCTATCTTGGAAATACCACTTCGATTGTGGTGCAAGTCGTGCAAAACGGGACGCAGGCAGTACGGCCGGTTTTCTCGTTTCTCTGGCTCCAATTTTCGATTTTTTATCATTCGGTACAGTGGAAAATTATTTCTCTTGCGAAATATGTATTTCATGGCGTCTTCCCTGAGGTTCTTGTAAACGATATGAAATTGATATCCGATAATGAGCTTTCGATAATGGACGGTCTAGCCATTCGAACCAAAAATGGGATAGAGCGTGTTACGGAGTCGCTGATTTTTTTCAAAAAGTGCATTGATGATTTCGGGTTGTACACGTTCTGGGAATGGTGCGACAGTATTTACATGGAGATATCAAACGTAGGAACGATTATGTGCCAAAATCCGGTGAAATTCATTTCTGCTGCAATCTGCACTTATCATCTGATTACAGTCGTTCTTCGTTCCGGTAGAAAATTTGCGCGTCTCTTGAACGTGACTCTAAGCAGCTCTCTAAAGAATTGTAGATTCACAATTAGTCGCTGCGTTTCGATTTGTTTACTGTCTCTTTATGTTTTGTATCATTTATTGGCTTAAACTTAAAAAAGATGACAATTAAAGTCCTGAGATATCCTCTCCGCACCTTCCACAAAATTATATACCTCGATGTACCAAACAGCAATAAAGTCCTGCCCAATCAGAAAAGCCTCGCCTCTCCTTTCGTCTCGACTTAAGGGATTTTTGTTTGGCTTTTTCAGAAACGGTGAAGGGGAACCAACTCGGCCGAGGATTCAGCAAAACGGGACCGTCCCTTCCGCATCGGAGAGAAACGAGGAGTTCGTGGATTCGTATCGAGACCCGTGGGAAACCGCCGAAAACCAAACGAGACAACACTTCCTAGCTAGAAATCGATACATTTCGGAGCAGATGTCAAATTCCAAGTTGCCATATCCTAGCGTCTACGGTACGCAAATTATCAGTAAGTGTCTCAATCCGGACATGAAGAGACGTCAATCGAGTTTCCTGACCACCCAGATTTTCGTGCGACTAATTTAGCTTCGATTTTTTATATCTCTCGATTATTGGATAATTTTTTAACACGGTAAAAAAAAACAGCGTCGAATCGAGAAAAAATCAAGGCCGCAATAAGTGGTACCATTTTTATTATGTTACAATGTTGCTGTGTCGACAGAACCTACGCCAAAGGGGACTCTACAGACAAATCTATTCGGTGGTGTCCTGAATGCCCGACCCAGCGCGGGAATAAACGGCAGAACGGATTGGGCAGCGAAATATCTGAAATGACCCTCGAAGAATCGCGACGTCACTTCTGCATCGAATGGCAGTCGCCGAGACGTCGGCGACGAATCCAACTGTGATAGGATGATCCTGATCGTTCCATATTTTTTCAAAGAAACCCGAAAGGAAACTCGCATTCCCGTTGAGAGAGAGGAGGTCTAAGAAAACGAGAAGCTACCTTGGACGGAGGCAGTTTTACAGCTATTAGGTTTATCATATAGAAGATAGACGCGTAACAGTATTTTACGAGAGTATAATCAAACGTAGCACTTAACTCGATATATGTGTCAAAGATGGAGCGAAAGGGGTTCATTTTTGGCGTTAATCAGGAAAGACCATTAAATGCTCCTTAAGGAAGCGGACGTTGTAACGAGATCTAGGGAAAAGATGAACGTACACTTCCTCGGGTTGTAAAGTAAATCGCAAGGCGATTGCTTTCGGAATTATGGACGAAGTGCGAGCAGCTCTTATAAACGTGAAAGGCCAGCGACGTTGTGGTAGTTACATAAGATATTGTATATTTATTATTTGTACATATGGAATAGAACGGTACGAAATGGTTTTCGAGGAAACGGAAGAGCTGGGAGCAACAATGTTCGGACTCTGTTGAGTCCGTTTCAGCCGTTAGATTTGGTTTCGACGAGGACCAGATAAGAGAGTATTATTTTTCTCTTTACCTCGAAAGGCTCGGATACCATTTCATATCGCATTTGATACAATGTTCAGAAGTAAGACGTTACAATGAAAAATATAATGTAGAACGGAACCATTCGCCATCCCTTCTTTAATCGGATCTCCAACTCCAAGGGCGATCTTCGCGATCGCGTTTGACACCGACACCCCTTAGTGCCTATACTTAACGGGTATTTATTTGTCATTTACGTAAGTTCATTTAGCTCGAAAGTTTGCTAGCTACACATTTTAAGTATCGTTAATAGTTGCCACGGGACCTGACGTCGCTCGCGAGTTCCGTGGTCCACGGAAAGTCTATCTAAAAAACGTGAATGCGTGAACTCTGACTCTATCTTGCCCGAAGGCGATCGAAAGAAAGACAAACCATTTGGTCACTCCGGATTTTATTTCACTGCCGGAAGAGTCATGGTAGCTACTCGTCCCCGTTCACGCAAAGGAACTCGAAAATCGGTAACAAATAACGTTAAACAATAAATGTTTGAGGAAGTTCAAGGACCGTGCAACGCAATAATTCTCTAAGGGGTCTTCGATCCGTAATCCCATCTTCCGGCTCGCTTTCAAGGAGATACGTTTCTGCCAGCGTAGGATTCGAAATAGATAAAAAGTATGCGCCTGCGCTTCCTTCCAAAAGTTTGATTATGTTCCTCTAAAGTTTCGTAGATATGTCGGTGAGCAGGTGTCCGATAAAAAGCGGGGCTTCGGCGAGCCTTTCGTAAGAGCGAGGGCGACGTCCACTCGGCTCCCAATATTAGTACCTAATAACACGACTCTGCAGTGTTCCGTAGAGGTTTCGCGACAAAGAAACACTCGGTTATACATCAACGCCACAAAGACACGCTAATCACGCAAGGACCACAACAGCGTAATACGTAGGATACAGGATTAATAAAATTCTCATCCCAAACATCTTATAATGCTCAAACATCAGTCTAACAGGCGCTCGTCGAGGCTGCCTGCAGAAGTTTCGTTGAAAACTAGCGAAACTTCTACATAGCCTCGAGAAGTTCGCTTCAACTAACAGTTCCAAAACTTCGGCCTAATTCGAGATCTCCGTCGCTTTCGAGATTCTCAAAAAATACAGTCCCCTTTAATTTCCATTCAATGTACACTCGTCGTCCGGTGTTTCGCCTCGGCGAAATAACAAATGTTTAATACGCCCGGCAAAACTCTGACCTCGCAAGAACTAGATCGTTTCCTTCTTGTCATCGGAAAAACGACTCGATCTCCCGCATACGAAAATACAAAAGATCGTTTAGTAATTTTTGGAGAAAAACAAAATAATATGAATCTCGGGGTCGAGGCGCGGCTCGGGCTTCGTTACTTAAACATTTATTAATGCTTTTAAATTCCGCCACCCTCGGCAATAATACAGATGACGAGTGAAAGGAACGTCGACTGTTTCGCGATGCAACCCTTTTCTCCCGAAGAAAAATACTCGCGAACCACTCGTGTGTTTTTCACGCAAGTGTTACAACGCTTAGAACGCGCATGGAGCGCGATACTTCAACATACGACCGGACAAAAAATTCGCCGAGGCGTCTAATGTTGCAAGATAGCGTTGCCAATCGTCGTGGTGACGTCGCCGATCACTTTTGGAAACGCGATAGCAGTCGCGTTGACGACATTGCTGGCGTTTAGTAGACCGATGGTGCCGTTGGACATGAAAGAGGTGGTCAGCAAGGTGGTCAGGGCTGCGGTCGTCGTCTTCACCTTGGACATTTTCGTGACCCTCTCTATACTCGGCATGGTGGTCGTGACAACGTTGGCCAGGATATTCACGGTTGCGTTTATGGGGACATTGACCATGGGACGAGGTTTGGGGCAGATCACTTTGGTCTGCACTGGAGGGCCCAGGCAGGCGTCCAAAATGTACGCCATCAAGGACCCCAGCGTCAATCCGGTGGTGTAGGACAGGGTCATTATATTTCCTGCGATGGAACAACGAATAATGTGTATATAAATGTTTATAAAAAATGCCAACAGAGACCAGAAACCTACCAGCGAGCTCGCGGTGCTCTTCCGGCACCTTGCTGGGTGCCTGGATCATCGGGACGCTTCCGACGATTCCGTTCGTAAGACCCAACAACAACGAGAAGAACAATGGGTAACCTTCTCCGGACAAGATCGGAGCTTGCCTGGGAATGGCGCAGAGCAGAAAGAGCGGTATCAAAAGTATCCTGGCTCCGGAGAAATACGACAGCTGCGTCCTCGTCCACTCGTAGGGTATCGATGCGAGCACCTGAAGAGATTGGAAATGTTTCTCGTGGTGATGGGATTAGATGTTAAAAATCGGTTTTACCTTTCCCAGCAAGTCCGACGCGTTAAAAGCTGCCATCAGGATCACCGGCATCCAGGACTCGAATTTGCAGGAGATTATCTCGGAGACGATGCCCGGGTAGAGGCAGAGAGTTACGAAGTACGCCGTTCCGATGTTCGCCATGTAGGAGAAGATGAGCTTGGCCACTTCGAGCCTCGCCAGGAGACCCTCTGAATGACGAGACGATCGTTTGAAGGATAATTAATGGCCTTTATAGAGATAACCCGTGATACTCACTTTTGATACCCGACCAGGGCTTCGAGGTCTGAGTTCCATAGGATCCGTGCATCACCACGACGTCCTCCACCTTGTAGGTAGGACCTGCACTTCCTGGAGGGTTACCGGAAGGAGCGTTCGGCTCGTAAACGGGGTTGCTGAAGGAGAAAGCCGTATACTGACTCGTACCTGAAGAAGGACCACGATGAACGTTACTCGAAAAGTTTCAGGAGGGAAAAGAATTCATCGATTTCTGACTATTACCATTCCTCGTGTCGGCACTACCTCCGGCGGAATAATTGCCCAAAGGGCTGGTTTGAATTTTCAGCACCCCATACTGGCCCTTCGAGGGGTCTCCGACCTGGTCCATGGGATCCATCTTTACGCGCAGGAATTATTTAGTAAAAAAGATGAAAAATACGATACGCTCAAAGTAACTTTCATTGGTTCACCCAGGAAATGTTCAACCATACCAGACCCAGATCTTCCGCCGGCTCCAAAGTGATTTTCCTCCGCTCTTGGCAATAAGTTATGTAGAATTGCACGAAATCGGACTTCCTCACCAAATGATTGAGCACGAAGCACATGATGATCGTCATGGTGGACAGGCCGAAGAACACCGACGTGTTGCCGCGCTCGTCGTCGACGACCGCCTTCGTCAATATCCGGTTCACGGAGATCCAGAATCCGGCAGCACCTGAATGAGTTCCGTTCGACAATTTCTGATCCAATTTACGTCAAGGGGGACTATAATCCGAATAATGCTCACTCTCTCCGGCCATGACCGCTTGCGTGTAACGACTTGGAAGCATGGAAGTGTATCCATAGAAGCTCGACTGCTGGACTGAAAAGGGACAAGTATTAGTCCAGGAAACCCCTCGTTCCCTATTTTACCGCCCTTGCTCACCAGTGCATCCCAAGGACACGATCGCCACGGCGATGAGGTTGATGGTGTACGAGGTCGCGACGTCGAAGAGCTCCCACCAGATCTCACAGACGACCACGAAGTTGAGCACGATTATGGAGACCACGTATCCTGAAAAGTTTCCATTAATCCAGCGAACCCTTTCGGTCGATCCGAATTTCAAAGCCTTGCGATTTACCGAAGGTTATCCTCGTGTTCAAGGACAGGGTCTCCACCAGGACGTTGTTGGCGATCACCGCGAAGAAGGCCATGGTGATGTACACGACGGACATGTCGAAGACGACCGTGGTGCCGGGGTACCTCGCTTGGAAGTAATCGACTGCGATCACAAAACTACGGAAACGAAAGGGTTAAGTCATTCGGCAAGAAGGGCGAACTAAACCCCAGGAGCACAGAATAATTTCTAAATATTTTCTCGCAATTTCCGCTACAAAATTATTCAAGCGCCAGATTCATTAAGACGTTTCGTAGATTTCCCCTGAAGATATCCAAAGAACACGAGAAATTTTTCCAATATTATCGTTCCACTACTTCGTTATCATTGAAAAACGCGTGACTTTGATTTTAAATATTTTTAATACGTTCAAAACCTATTCGGCAGACGACATTAACAAAAATACATATTTTAAAATTAAACGAAATGTCCCGTATATCCCCAAGAAAAATATTACGAAATCACGTGGAGCTGATATTATACGAATATAAAAATACTATCCTAAAGTAAACGTTTAGGAAATACTTCAAAAGTCTGCTAAATATTAACAAAACGTACGATATTCGTTAAATATATAGAAAATATAAGACATTTTCTGCTAGCCTGGAATCCACTAATTTCCGTGACGAAATCTTATCGGCGATGACGCCGTACCCTGGATTAATCGATTCGTCATCCCCTGACCATTAATTTCTATTTCGATCCATTAATCCAGGACACGTAGAGCGACAGGACCTGTTATACGGCAGGAGGAATCCGACACCGGCCAGGATGAGCGACAAGTAGATGAAGTTGTACTTGTCGACCGGGGGCGTCAGGTGAGTGCGTCCATTGAGGAAGTTGAATTCCATCTTGCGCCTCGCCTTGCCCAGCTGGACGTAGCCCCTGCTTAAATTCTCATCCATCGTGGCGGAGGTGGGGTCCGGAAATCTTCTACGGGGTCATCCCTTGGACGGTCCCCGGAAGTCGTCGCACTCCGCGGCTCGCCCGGTGATTTATTCCGCGGAATTACGGAGGCCCATCCGCCCGCAGCCCTACGACCGCGACGCCGAGTGCTCGCGGCAAACTCGCCGCGCGGCGCCGCGCGGCGAGTCGGGCGCATGCTTTGGGAATTGCTGCATCGATTTCTGCGCAAGTACCCCACGCCGGAGTCGCCGGCAAACTTCGATGCTGGATCGGCCCACCCCTCCCTTTGGTTTCGATACCGTGCCCGCTTTTGCGGAAATCCTGGAGAAGGACTTTGCGTCTTTCTTCGCCGCGCAACGCGACGCGCGGCGCGCTGAAGGAAATCATGGATTTTAAGGTGAAGTGAAACATCCTTCAAATCAGTTGATTTGAATACAACACTTTTTTTTAAGGGTATTAGACCAAACTGTCCGAAACCTTGACACATCACTCCTGATCATCTAAGAATTGTCCTGACACATTGAAAATTTGGATTTAAAAAAAAAATTTTTAACTCAGTCCAGACCAGAACCAAAATGGCGTCAAGCTCTCATATTTCGATCGATATACAATTATCGAAGGCTCTGATATGAAAATGGAAAGGGTCAGGACAATTTTACGACAATTTAGAACACTGTGGTAATCGATAAACTCGCATTTGAACGGGATAAAGGCAAAAAAAGTGTTGTATGCGCTTCTTTGCCAANGTTATTTTAATTCTCTCGTAATGAAATTAGACTATTTATAACGTATTATAAATTTATGTTAAGATAGAGATCTCTCGCAAAGCGAATAGTAAAGCGCTACAAGGTGCGGGCCGATATATCGACTCTGGCACTTTGCGCGAGTGCAGCGAGGGCCGATATATGTGCCCATAATTATGAAAGTGGTCTAAGTCATATATTTTTTGTTTCAAAATTACATTGAATTAATTTCGTTTGAAATAATATGGCGTGAAATAACTGATAAACTCATTTTTTTTTAAATTTTGACTTAGACCACTTTCATAATTAAGGGCACATATCGGCCTCCGGCACTAAAAGGGTTAATATGCGACGTCACGAATTTTAAGACCAAACTTTAACGAATCGCGTTGCCGTTTACGAGGGGCTGTTCACTCGAAAATCAGTGATGATGATTTGAGAGCCAATTGGTTTTGAGTTTATATGATGGACAGCAATGCGATTTGGTAACAAGTGTTAATGTAATAGTTGAAATCACTAATTTTAAGACCAAACGTCACTTACCGAATCGCATAAAGAGACCCGGTCGGGTCCCGTGCCGAGTTAAAGGCCGCCCGATCAGAGGATCTTTTACTCGAGGCAGCTCCTCTATCTACTGTACGCGCCTTATTAGGCCGGTCTACCCGGAAGACCCGTATACCAGAACTATTTTGCCTCAAATGTTACTTATTCTGCTTGGAAGCCAATATGTAATACATGAATCTTGTTCAGAACATTCCGCTGATTGTATTTATATCAATTTTATATAACCTGATATATTGGCTACAAAGATTTTAATAATTATTTTCGACGCTGCGTATACGACCGCGTCTCAGCTCATTCGGATACGTCATCTTCGCACCTCCGTTACCTTTTTTAGTCGGTGGATGGCGCTAGTGGCGCACAAGACGTCCCGCGCGGGAGCCCCTTCCCCTAACCTCAAGACCCTGCTTCCTGTCCCTAACCTCAAAGTGACTGTCAAGTGCCAAAACGTAATACATAGTGACATATAAGGATTTACAGAAGATGAGAATGAAAAGCATTGAATATACTATGAAGTGTATATTACCCTCAAAACACCTTCGGTGTACAAAGGTTTAACCAAATACATTTATCTTTATTCAAATAATTGCAGAAATAGCTCAAATTGCTCCCTTTCCATGAAAAGCTCAAATCATTTATTTTGGTCAAATATAGTAAAACATTCATTCCATTCCATCTGAGCTAAAATCAGTTTGCCAAATGTCACAGTACATCTGGTTTTACGTATATTGTACGTACAAGATTTTCTGCTTCCTCAAACCGAAGGCAAATATTAAAAACTATATCAAAACAAATCAAAGAATTAGAAACCAAATTTGAAAACAATATTTCATTTAACAAGCACCAAAATGATCATATGCTAAGAGTATACCTCGGGTGCTTGCCAAATAAAATATTGTTTTCACATTTACTTTCTAATTTTTTTATTTGTTTCGATATAGTTTTTCATATTTGTCTTCAGTTTGAGGAAGCAGAAAATCTTGTACATACAACATATGTGAAACCAAATATACTGTGACATACTGTGGCAAAAAGATTTTAGATGTGATTTTAATGGAATGAATTTTCTACGATATTTGGCAAAAATAGTTGATTTGAGCTTTTCATGGGAAGGGAGCAATTTGAGCTATTTTTGTAATTAATTGAATAAAGATAAACGTATTTGGCTAAATTTTGGTACACTGAAGGCGTTTTGAGGGGATTTCATATACTATAATCAGTCTACGTGCATAGAATGTCTTTCCCACTTTAGAAGTAAATATTATTGGAGATACATAACACGCCATTCTAGCCCAGGAGGTTAATTACAGCAATCATAAATGTAAAATTTCAAATATATAAGTTAATTAGTTTTAAAAAAAAATATGTACACGGATAGGAAAATACGTTTATAATGTGAATCAATGGGCTGCATGATATAACTGTGAACTACTTTCAATGCTTCTCTTACTTTCGTTTTCTGTAACTTCTCTTAGATATAAGTAGTGAGTTAATGACATATTGTTTTAATATTGCTTCTAAGTTACCTTCTAAGAAAAATATGTACATGGGTAGGAAAATACATTTATACTATGAATCGAGGGGCTGCGTAATATTCACTGCATATAATTTCCAATGCTTCTCTTATTTTCATTTCCTGTACATTCTTATAAATATAGGTAGTGATTAATTGCAAGCTGTTTTAATACTGCTTGTGCTTTCACCCATGTATATTTATTCCATATCCTTTCTAAGGAAATGAAATTAAGAATAACATTAAATATAGTTTATTATTATAATGTATGTAGGTTACACAACCCATCGATGCTTAGTACAGATCTATTTATCGAACAATTTCACATTTCTAACATATAATGTCCCTGTCCCTATACAAGTACTTTTCCTAAAAATTAAATTATTTCCTAGATACTTCTGTACAATAATAAAGAAATGTAAAGCATTATTTAAACTTCATTTAATGTTTTACATTCATTCATTATTACCCTAAATTATTATATTCTTTGGTTAAATTATATTCAGTACCAAATGACTGTTTTGTCAAATATAGAAGTATTTAATTTAAGCTAATTTAAAGCCTACCATCTGTTTCAGTCCTTATTTGCTCTTAATGTTATACAGACAAAAATTTATAAAATCCCCACAAAAACACTTCCGTGCAAAATACTTCGCCGACTACAGGAATGCTGTGAACTTCTTATACAAAAAATGTGTATTACATATAAAGTTTCCATACAAAAAGCATTTAAATCATATTACAAAGCCGAGTACACAAAACACGATTACATATCTACTTATTTTCCAGTCGGGGTTGACATCAATTTAATGTATTTATATGCGAGTTTGAAAATGTTACCACTCATTCATATTCCAATTTTTAATTACGTATGATTAATTGCCATTTAATTCTTTGCGAGTGCGCGTCTGCAGAGAGTTGCCCAAAAGTCTTTACAAAGAAAAAGTCCCGTCCTCTAAGGATTAATATTCCGTAAAACATTAAGTGATTGTTTATCAAGTACAACTTGGCGGGGTCTGTATCCTATTAGAGGGGAGACACAGACTTCCTTAAGGTGAAGTGCAACACGTCGAGGAACTTGGTCAACGTCGATAAAGAAGATTTTTCTTAATGCCTACGTTGCCGACGTTCGTTTACAATAATTATAAAGAAATCAAAGTAAAACTCCAGAAATCCTCTAGATTCATGCTTTCTGGGGCTCTAATTGACTGCAGAGGGACCCCCTGCGCCATCTGTGATTTCCAGGTCAATTAAGTATTCACTCCGAGACCTCGTATTGTCATCGTTTTGGCATACAAGCGCATACAACACTTTTTTTGCCATTATCCCGTTCAAATGCGAGTTTATCGATTACCACAGTGTTCTAAATTGTCGAAAAATTGTCCTGACCCTTTCGATTTTCATATCAGAGCCTTCGATAATTGTATATCGATCGAAATATGAGAGCTCATCGCTATTTGGTCCTGATCTAGGCTGAGTCAAAAAATTTTTTTGAAAAATCCAAATTTTTAATGTGTCAGGACAATTCTTAGATGATCAGGAGTGACGTGTCAAAGTTTCGGACAGTTTGGTTTAATACCCTAAAAAAAAAGTGCTGTATTCAAATCGAGTGATTTGAAGGGTGTTTCACTTCACCTTAAATGCTTATCCGATTTAATATAATGTTGCAGTCATGCATCTATAATGTATGCGTACTATCGTTGAAGTTATCACTAATACATGTACACATTAAGTATTAAGAAACCTTGACCCGCCCAGTAGTATTCGGTAAACAATCATTTAATGTTTTACGGAATATTAATCCTTAGAGGACGGGGCTTTTTCTTTGTAAAGACTTTTGGACAACTCTCTGCAGACGCGCACTCGCAAAGAACTAAATGGCAATTAATCACACGTAATTATAAATCGGAACACGAAAGAGTAGTAACATTTTCAAGCTCGCATTGCTGTTCACTCAGAAATCAGTGATGATGATGATAATGATGATCTGATAATACTTGAGTTCATATGATAGACAACAATGCGATTCGGTAACAAGTGTTAATGTAATAGTTCAAATCACTAATTTTAAAACCAAACGTCACTTATCGAATCGCTTTGCTGTTCACGCGGAAATCAGTGATGATGATGATAATCATGATCTGATAATACTTCAGTTCATATGATAGACAACAATGCGATTCGGTAACAAGTGTTAATGTATTACTCGAAGTCATTAATTTCAAGACCTAACATCTCTTACCGAATCGTATTGCTGTTTACAAGGGGCTATTCACTAGGAAATCAGTGAAAACGATTTCCTTCTATGAGAGCCGATTGCGTGGGTTCATATGATAGACAACAATGCGATTCGATAACAACTGATCTTCGGCCTTAATATTGTGACAATGTTTCAGCGATTTCCAACAATTTCCATATGATTTTAAATGTTAAAATCCATGATTTCCTGAGTGACCCCCTCGGCTGTTTATCGTATGAAAAGGCATTCAGTATTCAATGAAGGAAACGTTTACTGACGATCGAGCGATTAGCTTCTAGCAACGTAAAATGACGCGATTGCGGCATTTTCTTCTTTCCTCTGAGGAGATTCGAGTCTCACGTGAATTCGTGTTTTCAATCGACGATTTCGGGTTATGGATCGTCCTCGATCGATCCAACACCGTATCGTAAATTTAGAAACAGACTTAGATTAACTGTGCCCATAATTATGAAAGTGGTCTAACAAGGAAACATTTCTAAGTGTCCGCCTCCGATCTTATTGAGTTTAATATATGTTGAAGAACACAAAAATCTAACAAGGAAGGTACCTGAGGTGTCCCCCTCCGATTTTGTTCATTTTTAAATATGTTATAGAGGACTAAAATCTAAGGGACCCGTGTTTTTTTTATCGGCGGATAAACACTTTTAGGGGGTGAAATCAGGCTTCAAAGTTGGCCGTGAAAGGGGGTGAGTTTGCTGTTTCATATAGAAGCACTCGACCGATTTTCATGGAAAAACCGTAAAAATGTAGGGAATGAAGAATTATGAAACATGCATTTGGAATTTTTCGAAAAAATT